>NC_068451.1:15030236-15107736 GCF_023373465.1 Oncorhynchus keta
AGAGAGAGAGAGAGAGAGAGAGAGAGGAGGGGGGGTGAGGGGGAGAAAGCGAGAGAGGGAGAGAGCAGGGAGAGTATCAAAGACAGAGAAAGAAACAGAAAGATAAACAAGTGTGAGGGAGTCTGACGAGAGGCACTGAGAGTAACATAGCAGAATAAGGAAAAATCTCAAGCAGATTGTCAAATTCTAAGAGTGAAAGAGAATATCTTGAATCAGACGTCATGTCCGAGGAACATATTGCTTATGCAAATAGTTTAAGAAACCAGCTTTATTGGGTGGCATAAATACCACATTGTGCTCAACAAAGCATCAGCTAGACATTTTCAAAAGACACATTCATTTGAACCAATACCTGTGTTTGAGCATCTCTCAAAACCCTTACATTTCTGGCCCATTATCAGTAGCGATGCGTGGGTAAAATCACCGGGGAAACCAAACCAGAACAAAAAGCCATTATATAACCTATGTGTTGTGATAATTGCTTTATTTGCTCTATAGCCTGTCTTGACACTGTGATATATATACAATAAGAAGACACAGTGGCAGAATAAATTCAACCACATATTTGTTTCATTACAAAACTGGAGAGCCACATCTGTCCGGTGAAGTCCACAAAACATATTGCATGTAACAAACAGTTACATGACCTACAGCATGTTCAAGCAAGGTAATGTTTATGGATTTAGAACCACGGAAAGTTTCCGCAAGTTGCAAAGAAAACAGGAGCTGCCTCCACTATTCCAGCACCATTTCAACATCAACATCATGTAATCACCTATGCTTACTCTAATACAGTGACAACTAAAAGATACCAAAAACGATTTAGTCCAATCAACGTAAGCTAAATATGATGTGGCTGTCCATGTAACTGATTTCTCTGTGTGTGTGTGTATTTGTGTGTGTTTGCGTGCGTATAAGTAGAAAAACATGTTGACTCACCCTACTTGTAGAGAAACGCCATTCCATCCTCCTCTTTCATGTTGCCTAAACGGCTTATAACTCTGTCATATAGTACACACTTTTTGTTGTTCTAGGCTACCTGATTAAAATGCTTGCTAGTTAGCCTAACTACCTTTTCATGGACAACGATGCGCCAGGTCAACATACTACCTGGGGACAATGTATGAATTTATGTTTGGATCAGAATCGCCGTTATAATCATTGGCCAGTATGGATAATTAAGTAAAACCACAAGTCCAAATCCCTATCTCCATCCATTGCCAATTTAGGAAAGGGACAATTTTAGCAAGCTAGCCACCGGAAGACAACAACACAAGGAGATGCAACAATTCACGTTTTTTTCTGTCAATAATGATGTTTGGCTTGTGATGTGATTAGTCTGAAGCCAAATCCAAACTGGCTTCCCTTGACACTTTTTTTAGTGCTCCAGGACCATTCAGTGTTGAGCTCACACAGTTTAGCTCAACACTGATTGGCTATTATTATTATTATTTTTTTCAATGGAGACCAAATGCTCGCTGGCTTCCCATACATTCAATGCTACGGGCAGCAACAACTTCATACTCTTTCTGACCAGACAGCATCAGATAGATATGCTGCACATACTGAGACAGAGGGGCACTGTTACGTTAGATCAGATGCTTTCTCTGATAAGATACATTCAGCCTGTTGCGTATTGAAGGACATTTATGAAACACAGAGAGGCAAAATATACATTATTTAGTATATATATTTTTTGGTCAATTTTTGGGGGGAAGCCTAGCTTCCCTTGGCATCCATGAATACATGCCACTGCCCATTATTTAAAAAAGTTGCCAGAGAAAAGGAGAGTTGGGGGGGTGGAGTTTGTGGAGGGGGGGCACTCCAGTGGGGTGCAGTGAGGGGAGAGTGGAGAGAGAGAGACAGGTCTTTTTAGAGGCAGGGAGGCCCTATTCAGACCCAAACAGAGAGACACCTGCTTTGTATGCTGTGCAGAGGAGTCAATGGAGCACTGCAGCTATGCACTGCACTCACTCAGGCAGTGGCTGGGACAGGGGCTGGGCCTGCTCTCTGTCTCTCTTTCTCTGTTCATCCAAATCAACCATTTTGAGTTCTGTGGTTACTTGCCACTGGGCTTTAGTTTGGTGGCACTTCATTTGACTAATCTCTTATATGACCATATGCCAACTACTACTGCTACCCACAACAATCACATGTTATAGATATGTGACAGTGGTATCAATAAAGACAGTGTGGATGACTTTCATTTTGATAATTACCAGAGGGAACATGGCTAGAAATGACAAGGGAATGTAAAAGTCCCCTGATTTGTGCATTGTCCCGCGCTCTGTGGTAGGGTGAAGTTATATGAGGGGACGGAGATTGTGGCTGACTCTGGCGTGGTGATTGACACTACCATGAGAGGCGGGCGACTGGGGGTCTTCTGTTTCTCCCAAGAGAACATCATCTGGTCCAACCTGCGCTACCGCTGCAACGGTAAGACTCTGTTCTTCACATTGCTACTAACCACTAACGAAACTTGTATTGAACAACATAATGCTAGTGAACTAATTTACTTGTATGTTCTACTTCATGTATCTGTTGTTTATTAGACACTGTTCCAGACGACTTCAACCCATATCGCAAACAGGTTCTGCTGCACATCAAAGTGTGAGAGGATTCGAGGATGTGTGAGTGCTGAGGCATGTAGATGAGTAACCTGTCCAGCACTGTCTATCTACACAAACTCACACACACACTCTTACTGCCTCTCAGTACAGACTTCCAACTGCTGTTCAAATGTGTGTGACTGTGTCTGCCATTGAGTGAAAGGGGAGGGGTTTCAGAGTTGTGGTAAAGGAAGAAGAACCAATTTACAACGTTGTTATTATACCAGACTGGAAAAGCAAAAAGGTACCAGAGACTTTGGAAGAAAGTATACATGATAATTCATGTATGTAGACGACTGTGTTACTTCTGGGTTTGAGTTGCTGTTTTTGCCCTCAATTTCACTGTATGAACGGTGGTTGTGTGAATGACAGCGGTTAACCGTTGAGTTTGACTGTTGCGTTGGGTGTGAGTGCTTTTGTATTTACAGCTATTTCTAGGAATACATGAATTCCATTTTGTGTTTTAAGACCGAACAGTTAAAGGATGTGTTTTTCCATCTCATATCTAACTGTAAAATAAAAAGCATAAGCTAACGTTACAGGGATGATGGGAATTTGATAAATACTGTACATCCTCTGGATATGAAACTCCTGGTAACTCTGTCATGATCAGATAATGTCATCTCAGCAGCAAAATACAGATCTGTCACAAGAGACTGTAGACTTGCAGCTATTTAGCCATATTACGTTCAGCCTTTAATAGTGGAATTATGTCCCTATTTTGAATAAACGTGGATCTCTGTGGATTCTAGTGTATACTTTCCTGGACATCTGAGTTTGTGCCCAGTAATTGAATAATAAATAAAGCCTTATTGGAAGTGTTTCTATGAATTAAGTTAAGTCTTTAACTGATTAATTCAACAGAAGCATAAACAAAGAGCAAAACAATGTTTGTCCACAAAAAATAATAAACAATTGAATTTCTTAAAAATATGTTTATTTGACCTTTGTGATTCTGTACACAACAAGAATGCTAATGAACGATACTACTTTTTAAAAAACGGTCAAATAAATCAAGAGCAACTGTGAGTGAGCACTGCTGTTCCAAGGTCATCTAGTCAGTGATGTATGTGGTGACACTTGTGCTAACTGTATCTAACCGCTGAGTGCTGTGGTTGTCATCATACCTCCCAGGAGCAGACAGACCCCAGGGCTCAACTGACTGAACTGCCCAGTCTGTCTCCACAGTCTGCTTCTCTGCTCCACCATAATAGCCAGTCATAAAAATCCATATACATTGTACAGAACTTGCTATATTTAATATCATATATTATGTGTCACATAGCCTAACTACGTTATTCTTATGCCAGTGTAGTAACACTGTAATAACTCAATGATAACACTGTATTTTAACATGTCACTTACTTTGTAATGGTGTTGAGCATTTTGTTACCACATAAGTGAAATAAAGCCTCTTCCCATTCTACTTGTGTAATAACAACAAAACGAGTTACCCTGCTGAGGACAGACTTGAACATTTATTTGGAGTCCATTTAGAATGGAGTATTTTAATTATTATTCTATTAAGCTGGAGATGTCCTGCTATTGACCCCTGACTACTGTGGCTGGATTCCAATCTGATCATTCATTCTCTTTGCTCTATCCTGACTAACTCTTTCTCAGGTGTGAATTTTTTTTGTCATCCTAGGTCTTGCTGGCCATACAGAGTTTGTGCAATACTGCTTCCTATCCCAATATGTGGGAACTTTCAGAGTGAAGTCACAAGGACAGAGGGAAGAGAATGACTTAGTGGAGTTGGCAAAGGTCCCCACATGGAAGCTAGCCAGCCAGTGTCAGGTGCAGACAGTGGGACCGTTTGGAAGCAGAGGCTTACCAACTGTATAGAATAAATTCCCTGGGTTTCTCCCATTAGCAGGCCACGTGTTGCGAATAGATAGAATAAATTGGGTCAATATAGCCAACGACAGTACTACAGATATGAAATATGTATCTCTAAATAATTGTAGTAGCAAAATGTGCTGTAGAAAGTGATTTTGAAAATATATTTTTAAATATATTTTTTAAGACAGAACAAAGTTTTGAAGTACATATCACAGTGCTCTTCCACATGTTTACAGAGAGAAAATAATGAGGAAAAACAACCTTTCTGAGCTCCTCTGTTAAAGATGGAATACCCTGGGTCCGGGAGGCCGGGACGAGTGCAATATTGGGAGGGCATTGTACAACAGTGCACCACATCCCACACCTGCCTGGCCCTGGGAGGGGTTAACACTTAATCTGCATCCCCAAGCACCAACATTTCATGATCTGGCTGCAATCCCAAGTTTACCCTCTCTTCAGATATGTCTGAGACTCACATTACCTGAGGAAGACAAAAATGTTGCATATTAGTCATGGGCTTAAAGAGCTTATGCTCTATTTCTCTCTCTCTCTCTCTCTCTCTCTCTCTCTCTCTCTCTCTCTCTCTCTCTCTCTCTCTCTCTCACTCACACACACACACACACACACACACTAACACACACAACAAACATGAGCCCTAACAGTTACCAGGGCAACAGGTCTCCAAGCCACGTAGGGGTAATCTGTTTAGGGCAACCAAAAAAGTAAAGGGATAAAAAAAAGTTTTCTAGGGAAAAAATACTTCCACATTCTAAAATGTATTGTCAAAAGTATTATAATAAATATATATATATATATATATATTGTGATACATAACAGGTGCATAATTTCCTTTGGGGAAAGGTTTGGACTTTGGAGGAGTGTGTCCAAACACAAACTGTCTAAGCCTTTATAAAACAAAGTACACTAAGATAAACATTTAGACCAATTAAAATGTGTTTAAAACCTTACCTCAAGTCACAAGTGATTAATTGCATCTTCATTCATATAGTGTCGCCATTCTCTGGAATATGTTTGATATGGCCTATGAAAATGCATCAGCAACAATTCGCCAGGCAGTTAGAAAGATGCGTTCTTATTAGTCCAGAATTCCTTATATGCTGGATCTGTTTTCTTAAATGCATTCCAAACCCATTCTGCAATTATCCAGAGCCAAAGATACAGGACTTCTTTCCTCTCCTAAAAGCTCTCTGACAATGGACCTCGCGCTCCGAATAGCCACTGCTTGGTCAATGGACCCCGCCCCCACTGCTACAACAAACAAAGGCCACTATGCAATGCTCACTGAGGCATGTAGTGCCCCTCTTAAAAGGCCAATAACTTCGGACATTCTCTGCAGTTGAGGAAACACGTCCGCCTATCCTTCCCCCTGTGTGTGTATCCCTGCAGGAATGTCTACCTCTTTGAACTTTTATTAAAACATGATGAAATATTAAACTACAATGGACTCCCCCAAATTCGGCATTTATGATATTCAGATGTCAATCAATGAAATTTCGCGCCACTTGTGCGCGCCACATGTCAAGTGAAAACCTAGCGATAAATTGAAAGGGTAACACTTTTAGTCATGTCGTTTACTGACGTTCGCCTACTATCTGAAAACACGTTTGGTCACTTTGTTGTATTTTCTATACCAATTTCAAAGTTTCTAAATACAGTATAGCCTTACAGTTCGTTTGGGCGGTTTGGCACCTGTCCTAGTCCAGCTGAGGTTAGCACCTTGGCTGTGTGAATGAATGGTGCATGGTGCAGACAATTGGTTTTGTTGGGTCATCTTACAAACCATGCAGCCTGTCCTCAGAGCCATACGAAACATACTTTACGTATTTCTGGGCACCTCCAAGGCCTACAGTATGATGCCCACCAATGGTTTAGTTACTTTAAACAGAACTAAAAGTAGGGAGATTGGATCAGGGAGGATGGATGGGTGTAATCTGTGACCATCTAGCAATCCAAATGTTGCGTGTTTGAGTCAAATTGGGGACAACTGTAGCATTTTAGCTAACCCTTCCCCTAACCCTTATTCTAAACTTAACCAAATTCACCAACCTGCTTTGTAAATTTACCTAAACTTTGTATTTTTAGTTCTCCTAACCTTTTAGGTAAATTATCCAAACATTTGTCGTTAGTTTCCCAAAACACCAACGTAAATTCTCCCCGTAATTCACCTTTGTTGTTATGGTGCAACAAGCAACCTGAGTGGTATACTATGAAGCAAACTAGATCTACTCAGGCTTTTATAAAGCTAGCCAGCTTCAGTTATCTTCACATTCCAGGTCAGGCTTCATCCATATGACGGTGGATATTGCTCGTCCGCCTGCCGCTAACTCTAGCAGGCTTGTAACTGTGTGTGCATGTCGCACATGGCTAGTCGAAGGCAAACTCTTCATTGAGACAATGCTGAAATATCAATCCATTGGTGGGTCAGTGCCACATTTTCATTTGTGCTGAAATTATAATGAAAGAAAAGTTATCTTTATTTTATTACTTATCGTTAATGTCGTGTTTGGTGTGCTTTGGTGTGTTTATCAATGCACAAGCACCTTGTTTCCCACTACTATCGCTCCTTCTTCGATCTGTGGAACAGCTTGTTGCATTGTGGCCATATATAGACATATCTATAGCAGGGTTTTGGAATCTTTAACCCTGGCAATTTTACAGATAAACTCATGAATACACTAGCAATGGCCACCAGTCATGACTTGAATGGGAACTGCCATCTATGGATTATATGTCATTGGTTGGTTACAGTTGTCAGTTTTCTTTTTGCAAATTTCAAAATACAATTGCGCGAAAAAACGTACAGTTTGGAAAGCAAATGCTGTCATTACTAAATGTGTAATGTGATAGGTATTTAACATTTCCATTTTACACACATTCTTTAACATTGGTCCTCAACTAGTGGCTCAGACACTTATTTAGGACACATTGAGTTAGCCCTGAGTTAGCCTGCCCCAATCAGGTTAGTTCTGAAGGATTCGTTGCCATAGAAATTTACCTGGCTAAAAGGTGAGTGACTTTCATGGTACCGGTTAACCCGAGTTGAACTCAGTGTAACTATTCCCTCCGCAAGGCAATCAAACAAGCTAAGCGTCAGTATAGAGACAAAGTAGAGTCACAATTCAACGGCTCAGACACAAAAGAGGTGGCAGGGTCTACAGTCAATCACGGATTACAGAAGGAAAACCAGCCCCGTCACGGACCAGGATGTCTTGCTCCCAGGCAGACTAACTAACTTTTTTGCCCGCTTTGAAGACAATACAGTGCCACTGACACGGCCCGCAACCAAAACATGCGGACTCTCCTTCACTGCAGCCGACGTGAGTAAAACATTTAAACGTGTTAACCCTCGCAAGGCTGCAGGCCCAGACGGCATCCCCAGCCGCGCCCTCAGAGCATGCGCAGACCAGCTGGCTGGTGTGTTTACGGACATATTCAATCAATCCTTATTCCATGTCTGCTGTTCCCACATGCTTCAAGAGGGCCACAATTGTTCCTGTTCCCAAGAAAGCTAAGGTAACTGAGCTAAACGACTACCGCCCCGTAGCACTCACTTCCGTCATCATGAAGTGCTTTGAGAGACTAGTCAAGGACCATATCACCTCCACCCTACCTGACACCCTAGACCCACTCCAATTTGATTACCGCCCAAATAGGTCCACAGACGATGCAATCTCAACCACACTGCACACTGCCCTCACCCATCTGGACAAGAGGAATACCTATGTGAGAATGCTGTTCATCGACTACAGCTCAGCATTTAACACCATAGTACCCTCCAAACTCGTCATCAAGCTCGAGATCCTGGGTCTCGACCCCGCCCTGTGCAACTGGGTACTGGACTTCCTGACGGGCCGCCCCCCAGGTGGTGAGGGTAGGTAACAACATCTCCACCCCGCTGATCCTCAACACTGGGGCCCCACAAGGGTGAGTTCTGAGCCCTCTCCTGTACTCCCTGTTCACCCACGACTGTGTGGCCACGCATGCCTCCAACTCAATCATCAAGTTTGCGGACGACACTACAGTGGTAGGCTTGATTACCAACAACGACGAGATGGCCTACAGGGAGGAGGTGAGGGCCCTCGAAATGTGTTGTCAGGAAAATAACCTCACACTCAACGTCAACAAAACTAAGGAGATGATTGTGGACTTCAGGAAACAGCAGAGGGAGCACCCCCCTATCCACATCGATGGGACAGTAGTGGAGAGGGTAGTAAGTTTTAAGTTCCTCGGCGTAAACATCACAGACAAACTGAATTGGTCCACCCACACAGACAGCATCGCGAAGAAGGCGCAGCAGCGCCTCTTCAACCTCAAGAGGCTGAAGAAATTTGGCTTGTCACCAAAAATACTCACAAACTTCAACAGATGCACAATCGAGAGCATCCTGTCGGGCCGCCTGGTACGGCAACTGATCCGCCCACAACCGTAAGGCTCTCCACAGGGTAGTGAGTTCTGCACAACGCATCACCGGGGGCAAACTACCTGCCCTCCAGGACACCTACACCACCCGATGTCACAGGAAGGCCATAAAGATCATCAAGGACAACAACCACCCGAACCACTGCCTGTTCACCCCACTATCATCCAGAAGGCGAGGTCAGCACAGGTGCATCAAAGCTGGGACCGAGAGACTGAAAAACAGCTTCTATCTCAAGGCCATTAGACTGTTAAACAGCCACCACTAACATTGAGTGGCTGCTGCCAACACACTGACTCAACTCCAGCCACTTTAATAATGGGAATTGATGGAAATTGATGTAAAATATATCACTAGCCACTTTAAACAATGCTACTTAATGTAATGTTTACATACCCTACATTATCCATCTCATATGTATATGTATATACTGTACTCTATCATCTACTGCATCTTTATGTAATACGTGTATCACTAGCCACTTTAAACTATGCTACTTTGTTTACATACCCTACACTACTCATTTCATATGTATATACTGTACTCAATACCATCTACTGCATCTTGCCTATGCCGTTCTGTACCATCACTCATTCATATCTTTATGTACATATTCTTTATCCCTTTACACTTGTGTGTATAAGGTAGTAGTTTTGGAATTGTTAGGTTAGATTACTCGTTGGTTATTACTGCATTGTCGGAACTAGAAGCACAAGTATTTCGCTACACTCGCATCTGCTAACCATGTGTATGTGACAAATAAATAGGATTTAATTTGAAAAAAGAGTTGACCAAAGTTACAGTACATGCTAACTCCTCAAACCTGATTCATAGTAAAGGGCTCTGGTCTCAGAGAAAGATACTATACATCATCCAAGACGTATGATAAATCACATTATTCAATTCGTATGCTATTTTATGACCTGGTAAGAGGTACCCCACTGGGCACACCACCTTATCAAAACATGGATAATTGGATAGTATTTGGTTGAGATGTTGATCAATGAGATTACAACCTATATTCACCCACTCAAAAAGACAGCCAAAAGTTAGCAGAATGTTCAATATGTTATCAATATGCTTCCCTGGGGAAGGCACAGTGATGCTGAAACGTTGGTAAATACCCATTCAATTGCTGGGAGTTTATTGATGAAGTGTGCAACTTTCTTTATTTTGATAGTTTATAGTTTATTCGCCGTTAGTCAGCAGCTCCACACTAACTATTATTCTGGGTATGCGCCAGCTCATGTTTTTGAATCAATATGCTTCCAACCATCTAAAAGCACAACCTAATTCCAATGGAAAAACAATGTCTGATAAGTTGTCACCCGAATGTCTATCACTTCACTTTCAACCATTTAAAAGTAGAGCAAAGTTCAAATTGGAAAACAATGTCAGATATTTTGTTTATTTATACAACAGTTAAATGGGTTATCGCTGTGCTTAATATAATAGCAGAACCAAATGACCTGGATTGCAGTTGAGATTATATTAAAAGTACATGGTGTAAGTGATCAAGGCCGTTTAAGATTCTGCACAGATTATTACAGCAATTGTGAAGACCTGAGAAGACCATGTTATCTTGAACATACTGTACACATTTTATATGATTACATAAGTAGTATATTTACAATAACCTCAAAATGTGGCCATGGATGTGTTACTCATTTTAAGGTTGAATGTTACATCAGTTTGCAAAAGCCTTAACTTTAGGCTATTTACTGTATTACAAAAGTAATATTGAATTTTTGGGGGTTTAAAATGCAACCAAATATCAACATTTATATGTACAGTGCATTCGGAAAGAATTGAGACTCCTGGACTTTTTCCACATTTTGTTACATTACAGTCTTATTCTAAAATGGATTTTAAAAATCCCTTCAATCTACACTCAATACCCCATCATGATAAAGCAAAAACAGGTTTCTAGAATTTTTTTAAATGTATTACTAATAAAAAACGGAACTATTACATTTACATAAGTATTTAGACCCTTTACTCTGTACTTTGTTAAAGCACCTTTGGCAGCGACAACAGCCTTCTTTTGGGTATGACGCTACAAACTTGGCACACCTGTATTTGGGAAGTTACTCCCATTCTTCTCTGCAGATCCTCTCAAGCTCTGTCAGGTTGGATGGGGAGTGTTGCTGCACAGCTATTTTCAAGTCTCTTCAGAGATGTTCGATTGTGTTCAAGTCCGGGCTCTGGCTGGGCCATTCAGAGACTTTTCCCGAAGCCACTCTAGCATTGTCTTGGCTGTGCTCAGGGTCATTGTCCCGTTGGAACCTTTGCCTTAGTCTGAGGTCCTGAGCGCTCTGGAGCAGGTTTTCATCAAGGATCTCTCTGTACTTTGCTCTGTTCATCTTTCCCTCGATCCTGACTAGTCTCCCAGTTCCTGCTGCTGAAAAACATCCCAACAGCCTGATGCTGCCACCAGCATGCTTCACCGTAGAGATGGTGCCAGGTTCCCTCCAGACGTAACGCTTGGCATTCAAGTCAAAGAGGCCCTGAGCGCTCAGGGTTTCATCAGACCAGAGACCAGACCATGTCTCTCATGGTCTGAGAGTCTTTTAAGTGCCTTTTGTCAAACTCCAAGTGGGCTGTCATGTGCCTTTTACTGAGGAGTGGCTTCCACCTGGCCACTCTACCATAAAGGCCTGAAACATCTTTTTAAAATACATTTTAATACATTTTTAGTTCCATCTGAGTCATCCCATTTGTGTACATGTATTTTTGGTTGAGTTGGAGACGTGAATCCAACATATTATTTGTTAACAAGTTAATAGGCTATTTATTGTATTTCAAAAGAGTGGCAGATTGAATTATCCAGGCAGAAGATACATCTCCATCAAATGTTAACATTTGGTTGTGTTGATGTAACAGTATAGACTTTACGTCCGTCCCCTCGCCCCGACCTGGGCAAGAACCAGGGACGCTCTGCACACGTCAACAGTCACCCTCGAAGCATCGTTACCCATCGCTCCACAAAAGCCACAGCCCTTGCAGAGCAAGGGGAACCACTACTTCAAGGTCTCAGAGCGAGTGACATCACCGATTGAAACGCGCACCACCACTAAGTAGCTAGCCATTTCGCATCGGCTACATTGACAGCCCAACAAAATTCAATATCACTAAATGTCTTTACATCTCAAAGGTTGAAACCTTAGGCCTATTATATTGTCTATTTTTTTGTAGAATTCTTATAATTATAATTTCTTTCTGATAATGGATCTAAAGTTGAAGATCTAATGTTGTTTTAAAGGCACAAATTCAACATATTTTATACAAGGTTTGTCAATTTGCTTAAATTTCACCCTAAAAACAATAGTTGATTATTTTTATCAAATCCAATGCATTTTCCATGTATACTGAACAAAAATATAAACATAACATGTAAAGTGTTGGTCCCATGTTTCATGAGCTGAAATAAAAGATCCCAAAAATGTTCCATTATGCACAAAAAAAGCTTATTTCTCTCAAATGTATTTACATCGCTGTTAGTGAGCATTTTTCTCCATTGAATCCTCTCTATTTTTTTCCTCCCTTTGACATAATCCATCTACCTGACAGATGTGGCATATCAAGACCCTAATTAAACAGCATGATCACTACACAGGTGCAATTTGGTCTGCAGACAATAAAAGGCCACTCTAAAATGTGCAGTTTTGTCACACAACACGATGCCACAGATTTCTCAAGTTTTGAGGGAATGTGCAGTTGGCATGATGACTGCAACAACCTGATCAACTCTATGCAAAGAAGATGTGTTGCTGCATGAGCTAAATGGATGTCACACCAGATACGGACTGTTTTTTTTATAACACCCCTACCTTTTGTTTAAGGTATCTGTGACCAACAGATGCATATCTGTATTCCCAGTAGTGTGAAATCCATAGATTAGGGACTGACTTCCTTATATGAACTGTAATTTAGTAAAATCTTTGAAATTGTTACATGTTCCATTCATATTTTTGTTCAGTATAGATTCCACGTCACAATACCTTGACAAATTACCTTTAAACAACGTTGATTCAACCAGTTTTTGCCCTGTGGAATGATGGACTACTTTTGAATTGTGTAGCACAATTCGACCTATTATTCGTATGAATAACGTAGCATAATGTATCATACTAAATGGAGTGTCAAAGATGTATGCACAGAATAATACGAATTGCCCCGAGACCAGCCAGTGCAATATTGACAAAAGTCTACACTTTTTTTACTCGACTGGCTACGATATCTGTCAAAACAGCTTGAACCGACTTTCTTGGGGATTTATGACCAAGAGGGCAATAAATACAGAATGGCCTACTATAAAAATAAGAAAACACACTAGCAACAACAGGTTGCAAATAGAACAGGTTGCCAGAGCCACTGTGATAGTTTGAAATAGCCCCCCGGTGCCTAGGAGAGTGTGCGCCCAAGTGGACAGTTGTTACGCGAGCAGCAGGTGTTCGACGCGAGTGATTTATACCACTCGTGGAGAAACACTGTCAAATATCTCACTCATCTGAGAGCCGACAACGAGAGAGGAAGGAGTAGCGGCTTGCAATGAAACCAGTTTGAGACTGGACATCAGTGTCGGCAGCTCACTTGGACAGTGTGGGAGTTTGGTGTCAGTGCAGGCATAACCTACTTCGCCTTTTTCCTATTGGAACGAGTGAGGTGGGGACATTTACGCAGAGTCTCAGACGGAGCTTCAGCAGAGGTGTGATTGGGTGAGGATATGAATGGTGCTTTGCCTGGTTCATTCTTAAATTAATCATGTGCTACACAATTCAGAAATGTGGCATATTATTTACCTGCCCACTTGACACAGACGTCAATTCAACGTCTATTCCACGTTGGTTAAACCTATTTTCATTCAAATTACGTGGCAACAATGTTGATTTAGTCAGTGTGCCAGGAGATACTGCTATTTAATTGTGAGCTATGCACATGTATGGATTGGGTCAAGTAACTGTACAGCTTTCATTTGATTGGAACATGTTTTTTCTAACATTGTAGAATAGAACAATTCACTCTGTCCCCTAATGGAACTTGCTGCTTTAAATAGTTTCTCCATGGCCTAATATTAGAACAAACTCCCTGTCATTGTGAGTAAATCAAGAAATACAGCAGAATGGCATGTACTGTAGACTGACACTTGGGTGACATTGGCATGTGGAATTTAAGATTACATCAGCAGTTATACAACAACAATAGAATGATACCCATATATTAGCCATTAATTCATGTAATAGTACCACCTGAATTGTCCTGAAGTACAGCTATTGATTGTCATAAATAATTGTTTTCATCAATCCTATGCTTTCACGGATAATTCATATTGATAGATATAGATAGAATATACAATAGATCTGTACAATAGATAGATTATCAATAAAATAGATCATACAATTAGTCAATCAGTCTGAAGTTATTTGAATGTTTTGATAGTGACCATCAAAATATACTGGTCTAAATGCAGTTAAGACATGTGACAGTGGGAAGGAAAACTTCAGGTGGAACAAAACCTTGAGAAGAGAGAGAGAGAGCTGCACTATTACAAATACAAAGATGCTATGATGTGCATTGACCTTTCCCATGGAGACACAAACAGATTGGATTCACATTAAAGTCTCATCCATCAATAAATCAAATGAGGTTGAGGCAAACGACCAACAGCTTGCTCTGTGTTTGTGGTCTTTATGTCCAATACCAGTTGAGGTTTGATCTAATGAATTAGTGAAAACCACTGGCTTTACGTGAGCTGTTGTTGACATGTAGAAGCACATTGACATGTCACTCCAGGCCAAGCCATGAGCAAAAACATCCCTAAGTCGCACATGTGACCAACCCACCTCTATGGTGATGTTGTGTATGTGTGTGTTTGGTTTTACTATCCATGTGAGGACCAGAGGTCCTCATAACGATAGTAGCCTAAACAAAGAAAATTCAAACAAGTGGGGACATTTCGCTCTTCCCCACAAGGAATAAAAGCTATTTTAGGTTTAGGGTTAGAATTAGGGTTAGAATTAGGTTTTAGGGTTAGGAGTTAGGATTAGGTTTAGTTTTAGGGGTTTGGGGTTAAGGTTAGGTTTTGGGTTAAGGTTAGGGTTAGAGTTAGGTTAAGGTTTAGGGCTAGGTTTGAACCCCACAAGAATAGTAAAACAAATGTGTGTGTGTGTGAAGGGGAGTTAGGGTTTTGTGGTTAAACAAGGGTATGGGTGCAGTGTTGCCCTAAAGGTAGTACCGTATTGGTGTTTAATTCACAAGCGACTGTTTGTGTGTGTATGCACAGTAATTATTTGCTTTTTCATGGATGGAACAAACAGGACCCTGTCAGTGTTGTTGGACTGTGCACAGAGGGAGGTCACCGGGATTTTCAAAGCAGTGCAAAAAAAAAAAAAGAAGGGGGGCGGGGGCATACACCCCCACTCCAAAAGTGCAGCTGCATCAGAATCCATTGGCCGACATTCCAGACCTCAGCCACTACACTAGTGAACACAATGCCCACTGGACAACAAAAGGAGACCAATCTAGGGCATTGAAAAACGTTGAAAACAGAAGTGAAGAGACTGGGTTTGGAGAGTGCTATACACTGCTGCTGTTAGTTGGAATAGCGTTAAATAAGATTAATTTGATAATGTAAGTTGAAGATGTGTCTGATTGAAGACTGATTGGGACAGCTAGTAGCCATAGCCACTCCCTCCTTGAGTATTGGAACTGCCGTTGGGAACACCTGCTTTACCCTTCCCTCCTCTGCCTTGTAGCCCTGACTATTTCAGACCAGGGGAACACATGAAGGAAAGGGGCTGGGTGGAGTGAGAGAGAGTCTGGTATATTTAGCATGCTCTATTTCTGCCCCTGCTGCTCTCGTAACCCCCCCCCCCCTTCATACCCCCTCTCCCTGGCGCAGTGCACAGGTCTCCCAAACTGTAATAGAGGTCAGACTTTAGTGTTGGTTCAGAGAGAGAGAGAGAGGACCACACACAAACGCACTGCACACATGGTTCAATCTAGCCCATGCCATGTCGCTTTCAAAGGCACACTTCCAATGGCACCAATGCTTTAGGAATGCCTTGTACTGCCAAAGGTTTTACTATGTAATGCACATAAGCTCTGTGAAGGTCTTACCGGAATGTAGGCCTACACCTTTCCTTAAACTTAGATCTTTCCACACATAAATCAGATACAATAATGCCATCCTTTTGGTTACTAAATTGGACTTGACGAAGATAAGCTTTTTTGTTTTACCCACTTTCTTTGGCCCTTGTTTGTTCTTCTCCGCTGGCAAACAGAAAAGGGAGAAGAGTCCAAATTGCAAAATGCCCAATTGACCAAGTGACCAACATTGTTGTAGCCTAGCTTTGACGGGTAAATGCTTGCTTTATACCAAGAACTGAAATACAACATAACATTGGGTTTTTGATGCTTAGTGCTGTGGCACACATGGTAAGCCATAGCTTTTCTTTGTTTTACTATATTTTGTCTCAAACTAGCTTCACGACACTAACAGATAATTGTTTGCTATGCCAATGGTTACCACAGATGTTAGGTTACTTGGGCAGTTTATCTACTGTATGGAAACCTAAGCTCTGTAATGTAAATACTGCTGTTTATAGGACTATTATTATGGCTATGATTATGGCAGCTTCATATGACCTGACCAGTGGTCAGGTGAATAAGACTGCCCTCACAAACTAAGACTGTTGATCAAATTATTGGTCCTATTCCTAAATGTGATCAAATGGTGGCCGCTGGTGTTGCTTTTCTCTGATTCTTCAATGTTTGTTTGTCAACAGTTTTCTCTCCATTGTCCTCATCTTGTCCATGTCCAAGCAGAACGGTTTTGACTTCAGTCTGAGTGCTGTTGATGGGTTCCAAGAGTGTGGGAGATCGTTTTTGCACAAACACACAGTCTTAAAAAGTAGTTAGCATCTATTCAAAAAGGTATGAACTACATCTACTTTATTACTTACAATTATATCTTTCTGTATTGTTTTTCACATGTTACTCTGACTGTAAATATTGTGTTTTGCTTTCAAACTAGGTATGATAAATACATAGATCATGTGATCCGCTTGTTATATGATAAAATATTACAATATGCATTTGTTAATGTATTCAATACAAATTGCACTCTATCTTGACAAATGGTCTACTGGAGTCGAGCATAGATTGTGCCTGTGGTAGTGGTGTGGGGTTTCCCCCTACAGGCCACAGTGTGTAATGTCTCTCTCTATCTGTGTCCTGCCTGCAGCTGTAGCCCCTGTACTGAGCCTGAACCTGGTCTGCAGCCCTCGGCCTGAGGCTGGAAGGGGATGGGGACACTGGCCCTCTGCAGCCACTACTCACAGCTGTCATGGAAACGCAGCATCATAGTGGCATTGCTACTGTTTCACCTGTGCTGCCTGCAAGGTACTTTCAATGATCCACAGCTTTTGTCTTCAAGCTTCCCAATAATGTCAAGCAACTGTGGTACTTATGTTACATGCTCAATGGAAAGACATATTTTTGCTCCTACTATTGTCAAGTTGTGGTATATGATCTGGAGCTTCCACCTCTCTCCCTCCTCCCTCAGTATGGGCATCCTGTCGCATCCTGAGGTGCAACTCTGACTTTGTAGCTGTCACCCTGGACCTTGGGGGCAGCGGAGGGGGCGGAGGAGGCAGCAGAGAGGGGGGAAATGCGGGTTACTGCAGCGCCCTCCGCTCCTACGCCATGTGTACCCGCCGCATGGCCCGTGCCTGCCGGGGCGATCTGGCCTACCACTCGGCCGTGCAGGGCATCGAGGACCTCCTCATCCAGCACAGCTGCCCCAGGACAGGCCCCACCGCTCAGCCCCGGCCCCTGCCACAGGCCCCCATCTCTGGGGACGCCTGTATCTATGAGAAGGGCTACCTCCAGCGTGAGGGCCGGACCCCTGACTATCTCCACTGTGGAGTGTTCGGGGATCCCCATGTTCGCACATTCCGTGATGAGTTCCAGACGTGCACTGTACAAGGGGCCTGGCCACTGATAGATAATGAGTATCTATACGTTCAGGCAACTAGCACCCCCATGAGAGGAGGGGCATATGCCACGGCTCTCACCACGGTAGGCCTCATTTCTAAAATTATATACAGTAAATTATAATTTATAAAATATATATCTTTTAATTATACAACTTCCGTTCCGTTCTTAAAGGCCCAGTGCAGTCAAAAATGTGATTTTACACCCTGAGGTTTGAATAATACTGTAAAATTGTGGAAATTATTATAATGCCCTTTTAGCGTAAGAGCTGTTTGAAAAGGCCACCTGAAATATCTGCCTGTTTCAGTGGGATGGAGTTTTGGCCTGCCCGGTGACATCACCAGGCAGTAAATTTGTTAATACAGCAATAAGAAAGAGAGTTCCAAACCTCTCTGTTAATAACAGCTAGTTTTCAGTTTTTCCCTCCCCACTCTTGCTTGAGAAATAGTTTTTTTTTGTCAAGAAACTATAATTTTTGGGGGACTATTTTTATTGAATATAATCACAGTAAGTTATTATTATTACCCATAAATTATTTATTATTGAGCTAAAAAATAACTGCATTGGACCTTTAAAATATAACTATGTACAATCCATGACAGGTCTTTATACAGTCGTAGCCAAAAGTTTTGAGAATGACACAAATATACATTTTCACAAGGTCTGCTGCCTCAGTTTGTATGATGGCAATTTGCATATACTCCAGAATGTTATGAAGAGTGATCAGATGAATTACAATTAATTGCAAAGTCCCTCTTTGCCATGCAAATGAACTGAATCCCCCAAAAACATTTCCACTGCATTTCAGCCCTGCCACAAAAGGACCAGCTGACATCATGTCAGTGATTCTCTCGTTAACACAGGTGTGAGTGTTGACGAGGACAAGGCTGGAGGTCACTCTGTCATGCTGATTGAATAACTGATCGAATAACAGACTGGAAGCTTCAAAAGAAGGGTGGTGCTTGGAATCATTGTTCTTCCTCTGTCAATCATGGTTACCTGCAAGGAAACATGTGCCGTCCTCATTTCTTTGCACAAAAAGGGCTTCACAGGTAAGGATGTTGCTGCCAGTAAGATTGCACCTAAATCAACCATTTATTGGATCATCAAAAACTTCAAGGAGAGCGGTTCAATTGTTGTGAAGAAGGCTTCAGGGCGCCCAAGAAAGTCCAGCAAGCGTCAGGACCGTCTCCTAAAGTTGATTCAGCTGCGGGATCGGGCCACCAGAGCTTGCTCAGGAATGGCAGCAGGCAGGTGTGAGTGCATCTGCACGCACAGTGAGGCGAAGACTTTTGGAGGATGGTCTGGTGTCAAAATGGGCAGCGAAAAAGCCAATTCTCTCCAGGAAAAGCATCAGGGACAGACTGATATACTGCAAAAGGTACAGGGTTTGGACTGCTGAGGACTGGGATAAAGTCATTTTCTCTGATGAATCCCCTTTCCGATTGTTTGGGGCATCCAGAAAAAAGCTTGTCCGGAGAAGACAGGGTGAGCGCTACCATCAGTCTTGTGTCATGCCAACAATAAAGCATCCTGAGACCATTCATGTGTGGGGTTGCTTCTCAGCAACCCCACACAAGAACACAGCCATGAATAAAGAATGGTACCAAAACATCATCCAAGACCATCCAGGAACAGTTTGGTGACGAACAATGCCTTTCCCAGCATGATGGAGCACCTTTCTATAAGGCAAAAGTAATAGCTAAGTGGCTCGGGGAACAAAACATCGATATTTTGGGTCCATGGCCAGGAAACTCCCCAGACCTTAATCCCATTGAGAACTTGTGGTCAATTCTCAAGAGGCGGGTGGACAAACAAAACCCCACAAATTCTGTCAAACTCCAAGCATTGATTATGCAAGAATGGGCTGCCATCAGTCAGGATGTGGCCTAGAAGTTAATTGACAGCATGCCAGGGCGGATTGTAGAGGTCTTGAAAAAGAAGGGTCAAAACTGAAAATTTTGACTCTTTGCATCAACTTCATGTAATTGTCAATAAAAGCCTTTGACACACCATAGTAACATCTGACCAAAATATCTAAAGACACTGAAGCAGCAAACTTTGTGGAAATTAATATTTGTGTCATTCTCAAAACTTTTGGTCACGACTGTACTTAAATAAAGTTGCATATGTACGTCTAGCTCATTGGAAGGGTGTGTGTAACAACAGGGGTGTCTTTCCACCAGATTACCATCATCTTTAAGAACTGGCGCCAGTGTATCGAGCAGCAGATCTACCAGGCGGAGCTGGACAACGTTCCCACAGCCTTCGTGGACGGCTCAGTGACCAGCGGGGAGAGGCAGGGCCAGTACAGCCTGAGCGTCCACTCTGATCTGCCTGGGCACCAGGCTGAGATCCGTGCCGCCCACATCGGCACCACCCTGGTGGTGCGTCAGAGTGGGCGGTCCCTGGGACTGTCAGTACGCTCGCCACGCACCATTGCTGAAGCATTCACCCCCGAGCAGGACCTGCAGCTGTGTGTGTATGGCTGCCCACCTTCACAGCGCCTAGAGACGCTACCCAGCCCCTCTTCTTCCTCTTCCCTCTCTTCCTCCTCTTCCTCCAGCCAGCTCTCTGCTGCAGCCCATGTCCACTGTGCAGCCCTCCTCCCTGCCAGGGACATCTACTACCAGGCCTGCCTGTTTGACCTGCTGGCCACAGGGGACCTCAACTCCAGCACGGCGGCCGTGGCGGCCCTGGAAGACGCCCGGGGAATGATCTCAGACCCCAATAAGGTGCATCTGCTACTGGGGGGCAAGGCCGATAGGAGTAGCCCATGTCTGACTCTGATCCTGGCTGTGGCTGTCCTATCAGAGCGTCTGGTGGCTCTGTGGACCGGGAAGTGTTTATGAACTTGTGACTGGTAGGAGCTGTGGGCATAGCATTAGCCACACTGACTCTGACCGAGCAGATGCTCTTTCTTCATACTTGATGGCCTTGTTTCATAAACAACAGGCATCACCTTTGACTGGCTGGAACATGGCATTATAACTGGTTACAGAGGTCAATGTTTCCCTTATTCATTTTCTACCAGCAGGAGAAGCCAATGTTGACAGGAATAAATACAGGTGAGTGCTCTCAGTGAGGATAGAAGTGAACTCTTGAAACCCTAATCCCTTAACTATGCTGAGACAAATGTATTAAGACAAGATGTATTATCCATCTCAGCACAGAGGATGGCCTGTTGCATAATTCCACAAATCCAGACAGTAAATGGCATCTTAAACAATTTTTTTGTATCACTTTCTGTTATTTTCCATTTATTTTATCACAGAGGGGAATTTAGTGGTTTGTTTATAGTAAATATAATACTACAGTGGTTTCATCCTTTGTATAGAAACTAATTTATCACTAATTTATTACGTCATCTTTGTGTGTCTACATTTGGTATGCAGTGAGTTGTAATAACGTCTCGATTCATTTCATAAGGGACTGTTTTTGAATGTACGTTTGGTTCATATGTCAGTATTTGTAAGACAATGTTTACAATGTATTGTTCATCCTGTTCATATTTTTACCTACTGTAGTTGCCAAAGTAAAAAATACATCTTCCCAAAGTTACTCATACCATCTTTCTAAAGCAATAGAGATCATGCAAGGAGCAAATGACAATACTATATTGATTTCAAAAGGATGGAAAATATCTCAAATTGCCTTCCATGTAATAATGTGAAGTCTGACAGGGATAAAACATATTTATACCTACAGATTCTAATATATTTCCCTTTGTGAGTTTTATGAAATTGTATAGTTTTTTTGTGTGTATTTTTGATGAGCAACCCTAACTGGGGGTTTGTGTACTTTGAAATGTCCAGTAACAACTGCAGTATTCCTCTGGAGGGGCTACTGAGGTAGCATTTGGGCGAGTTGAGTTCTCCTTCGCTGTGACTGGCAGCTCTCTTCTGCCCTCTGATGTCAGATGTCTTCTCTGGTGTACTGTCCAGCATTCCTGTTGTTGCTTCTGTGATAGCTGGAATGAGCCCATTCTAGACCCACCTTAGCTTCTCCGATGGAATAGGTCAATGTAGAAAGTGATAGTTGGGGTGGGAGGGGCAGTGGGGGTTGATCAAAAGGGGGGGAAATTGTATTGTTTTTTATTGATTGTATTGGTTATGATGTGATTCAATAAAAACAATTGTTCACAATAAAATTACAGTGAAAAGAGACAGCGAGGAACCACACCTTAACACAGTAAACAATATTAGAAAATGTAGACTTGGCAATTAAGGACACTTTATTTCAATAATCTTTCAGTATTCTTCAGTACAAAAACAAAACACAAATCAAATTTGTGACAAAAATCCTTCATATTTACATACTGTGAATTACTAGAAGTGAAGTAAATTGAAATGAAGTTTGAACCTTACTCCCTAATGGCTCTATTCAATCAGATCCACTTCAGCCGACATCTGCATAATGGTTGTTTTGGCGGTGTCGGAGGTGTAACTGCGCTAGAGCTGCCAAATCCACAATTGGCTCCTGGTATTATACCTAAAGAGGACATTACCATTGGCTGCACAGCGTCGCATTAAGAGAAATCCCATGTAGCCTTGTTTACAAATTTGAACACGAGAATGTGAGATGTAATCTTCACCTCGATTAGGCTGATAGAAAGCCTCATTATTTAGTTACATTTTAAATTTGAGCGTCATTATTTCTATATAGCCTACACTTTCTCGTTCTGAACTTCTAACGCCAGTGGGACGGTGTGGCTTCATGGCAGTTATCAAGAGCAGCTGCTCACCAATCTGACTGCTCCAATGCAGTTACACCTACGACACTGCCAAAACATCAGCTATTTTTCTACCCAAGCCTCTTTTGGGGGGGAACGGTTAGAGTCCAAGAATATGTAAAGCATTCCTCCAGAGAGATAGAACACACTAGCCCTTCCTAATGTTATGTATTGTTACTGGGCAGCGAATATACAAAATATTGTTTACTGGCTTCGCACCCCAGAAACTGACTGGTGTCAAACAGAAGTCATCTCCTATTTCTCTTCCTCTTTGTCAGCTTTAGTCACCTCCAATCTTACTCTTTCAGCTTTGCGCTATACATCCTATCCAATTGTTGTCAATACTCTTAAAATTTGGCCTTAATTCCGTCTAAATCTGTGATTTCTCTATTCAAGATGCTATATGTAATAATCACCTCTTCCATCCAGTCAATCTAGATTCAGCTTGAAGTCTGTGGCAGAGGAATGGCCTAAGTTTAGTGACCTTTATATAGATGGCACCTTTGCCAATTTTGATGACCTTGCTATCAAATGTAATTACCCCATTCAAGTGTATTTAGGTATTTCCAAATGTAATTACCCCATTCAAGTGTATTTAGGTATTTCCAAATGTAATTACCCCATTCAAGTGTATTTAGGTATTTCCAAATGTAATTACCCCATTCAAGTGTATTTAGGTATTTCCATGTATTTATTTGTTTGATAATCATGTCCCTTGATAACCCGTCATCTGAGCGGGAAAAAGGAACTTGGTTGAGAGACCTCGGACAAAGTCTAGAATAGTGCCTTTACTTAGGGTAAATGGAAGCTCCTCTTGTGCCCGGCTCGGCCTTATACAGTTTAAGGTACATCAATGTATCCATTTCAGTAAGGCCAGACTCTCCAAATTCTACCCAAATATTGATGGTACATGTCACAGGTGTAAAAGCTCCTTGGCGCATTGGAATCACATATTCTGGTCTTGTCCCAGTCTGGCAGACTACTGGTCCACTATATTTAAGACCCTTTCTGAAGCATTTGATATTGAGTGGCAGCCTAGTGCAGAAATTACAATTTTTGGAGTACCAAACAACAATCCTTCCCTGACCAATAGACAGCTAGATGCCATTGCCTTTGCCTCCCTGTTGGCACGCAGAAGGATTCTATTGGATTGGATTCTATTGGATCTATCAATCCTCCCTCAGCCTCTCTTTGGTCCAACTCATTTACCTACAATTAGACGAAATTAAGTAGACCATTCAAGGCTCAACCAACTAATTTTATTCCAGCTGGGACCTGATGATATCCTATTAGTGTTCTTGGCCCAACCCCCAGCCCTTGAGGTTACTGCTATATTGGCCTATAGCATCACCTCCCTCCAGATTAGTACTCTTGGCCCCACCCCCAGCCCTTGAGGTTACTGCTATATTGGCCTATAGCATCAGCTCCCTCCAGATTAGTACTCTTGGCCCCACCTCCAGCCCTTGAGGTTACTGCTATATTGGCCTAGAAGATCACCTAATCACCTGACATTGTTAGGCTATTACATTTTTGCTTTGTATTGAAGTAATATTATGTTGTATATTTTAGTGTTGTGTTTTCTGATATGTAACTCAATGACTTTCCCTTTCTTTTTAAATGTGTTTGGAATCATTCTGGGGTTGTCGGCTAGTTATGGGGTGTTGGCTAGTGCCGATTAACATTGGGTCTGATTGAATCTAGGCCTAAACCTCTCACATTGGATAATGCTAATGTTAATGTAGTTCCTTTTTGTATTTAGCCCAGTCCCACGTTCTTTTTGTAAACAGTTGGACCTGTTATAAACACTGCACTGTTTTAACACTTACAGTGCCTTCGGAAAGTATTCAGACCCCTTGATTATTTCCACATTTTGTTATGTTAGAGCCTTATTCTTAAATGTATTAAATTGTTTTTTTTATCCTCATCAATCTACACACAATACTCCATAATGACAAAGCAAAAACAGATTTCTAGTCATTTTTGCTCATTTATTTTGAAAGAAAAATGGAAATATTTTTCAGTATTCAGACCCTTTACACAGTACTTTGCTGAAGCACCTTTGGCAGATTGAAGGGAAAGAACAGAGCAAAGTACAGAGAGATCCTTGATGAAAACCTGCTTCAGAGCGCTTAGGACCTCAGACTGAGTTAAGGGTCTGAATACGTATGTAAATGTAATAGTTTGTTTTTTATTTTTAAGAAATGTGCAAACATTTCTAAAAACTTGTTTTTGCTTTGTCATTATGAGGTATTGTGTGTGGATTGATGAGGGAAAATAATGATTTAATGAATTTTAGGATAAGGCTGTAATATTACAAAATGTGGAAAAAGTTAAGGGTTCTTCTACTTTCCGAAGACACATACACTAATATACCAACAAAAACACTCACATACACAATAGTATACTAACTAAACAATATACACAAACAATTTGAACAACAAGTTCTAATAAAATAATACCAGTGTAAACAAGCTTCAGTATCACACAGAATATCCCAATATTGCACATACACCATCCATAGATATATACTGTACAGCCCCCTGTGTTTGCGTGTGTGTGCATGCGTGTGTTTACGTGTGCATTCGTGTGTGTGCGCATGTATGTGTGCATGTGTGTGATTGATCAATGATGGAATGTATTTAATAGTGAAAGCAGGCGGACACCAAGTCACTGACATCAGATGGTAACTCCATTTGAAGTTAGCCAGACTGGTTAACTCCAACTGAATTATCCAACCATACAGATCCCCAAGTAGTCTAACCCACAGAGGCAAGCGGTGCATAGAAACATATTCAACTACAAGCAGGGTTAGAACCAGAGTCCATTCTACTTGTCCAAAATTTTCTTGAGGCCTCATATACATCCAAGTCATTGTGTTGGCTTAAATAGTGTTAATGTGTGTAGTTCCGTCTGTGTGCATGGTTCCCAGTCTCTCTGGTGCCGTTTGAATACCAGTCTTAATGGTACTTCAGCCTTTGGTTTGTGAGTTTGCAGTCCACTCACTGATGACAGATCAGCTTTAAAAGGGGTAAATAACCTTTGATCTGTGAGTTTGCAGTCTGCCTGCAGATCTCATTTCAGTTTAATTTCACTCAAGAGGTGGAACTCATCCCAAACAGCCTCCTCGAATCAGGAACTGGTCTCCATGGTGCCAGTGAGTGTTCTTAGGCGTCTGCTAATTGGTCAGAGGTCAGCTGCTCACGGTCTGACACGTCATCCGCTGGCGGCCGAGCCCGGTCAAAGAAACCACACTGAGGAATAGAGGGTTAAGTTATACTAAAGTCCTTGTGTGTGTGTGTGTGTGTGTGTATGTGTATGTGTATGTGTATGTGTATGTGTATGTGTGTGTGTGTGTGTGTGTGTGTGTGTGTGTGTGTGTGTGTGTGTGTGTGTGTGTGTGTGTGTGTGTGTGTGTGTGTGTGTGTGTGTGTGTGTGTGTGTGTGTGTGTGTGTGTGTGTGTGTGTGTGTGTGTGTGTGTGTGTGTGTGTGTGTGTGTGTGTGTGTGTGTGTGTGTGTGTGTGTGTGTGTGTGTGTGTGTGTGTGTGTGTGTGTGTGTGTGTGTGTGTGTGTGTGTGTGTGTGTGTGTGTGTGTGTGTGTGTGTGTGTGTGTGTGTGTGTGTGTGTGTGTGTGTGTGTGTGTGTGTGTGTGTGTGTGTGTGTGTGTGTGTGTGTGTGTGTGTGTGTGTGTGTGTGTGTGTGTGTGTGTGTGTGTGTGTGTGTGTGTGTGTGTGTGTGTGTGTGTGTGTGTGTGTGTGTGTGTGTGTGTGTGTGTGTGTGTGTGTGTGTGTGTGTGTGTGTGTGTGTGTGTGTGTGTGTGTGTGTGTGTGTGTGTGTGTGTGTGTGTGTGTGTGTGTGTGTGTGTGTGTGTGTGTGTGTGTGTACCTTCCACATGGCCAGTGTTAGCATGGCCAGGACCAGCAGTCCCAGTAGGATGGCTAGGATGATGACCCACAGAGGAATAGCAAACGCCACATCAGGAGTTCCCCACAGCACCAGTGTACCCATCTATTCACACACACACACACACACACACACATAGTTAGTTGCAGGCTGGATGGGGTTCAGGGTAAGGGTTATTGTAGGTACTAGTTAGGGTGGATGTCACATCTTACTGAAGTTGTGTGTTGGGGTAAGGAGGACGGACGTCTGGAGGCTATAGGGCAGGGTAGAGGTAAGGGTTAGTGTTAGGGGTATCTTATTGAAGTGGTGTGTTGGGGTAAGGAGGATGTCTGGAGGCTAAAGGGCAGAGTAGAAGTAAGGGTTAGTGTTAGGGTTATCTTATTGAAGTGGTATGTTGGGGTAAGCAGAAGGGCTGGAGGCGGTAAGGCAGGGTACACTCTTAGAATTAGTGGTGACTAAGAACCCTGGAGATCCTTAAGGAGCCATTGATAATGGTTCACACTTGCACCTATGGTTAGGTTCTTGGAGCATGTGCAGACCAGCTGGCTGGTGTATTTACAGACATGATCAATCAATCCTCATCCCAGTGTGCTGTCCCCACATGCTTCAAGAGGGCCACCATTGTTCCTGTTCCCAAGAAAGCTAAGGTAACTGAGCTAAATGACTATCGCCCCGTAGCACTCACTTCCATCATCATGACTAGTCAAGGATCATATCACCTCCACCCTACCTGACACCCTAGACCCACTCCAATTTGCTTACCGCCCCAATAGGTCCACAGACGACGCAATCGCAATCACACTGCCCTAACCCATCTGGACAAGAGGAATACCTATGTAAGAATGCTGTTCATCGACTACAGCTCAGCATTTCAACACCATAGTACCCTCCAAATTCGTCATTAAGCATCTGAGCCACATCTAAAACATAGGAAGGAGATATCTGGGTTGAACTTGTGCAGTCTAGATGGGGTGATATAGAGCTGATGGAGGAAATTAAACTGGATCAGTCTGTATCTGGAGTTCAATGTGGATGTAACCCCATCCCTGCATAGGTCACTCCATAGATCCTCATCAAGATCAATACCCAGCTCTTTTTCCCATCTAAGTCGGGGTTTATCTAGCCCAGGCAGTGTTAGTCCTGACATAAGAGCATCGTATACACGGGAAATTGTCTTGAACAGTGGTTGGTCTGCGTGGCAGAGTTGTTCAATAGGTGACATCTTAGGTAGGTTCCATTGTCCCTTGAGAGTCACCCCAATACAATTTCGTAGTTGTAGGTAGCTAAAGAAGTCCCTGTTAGGCAAGTGGTATTTCTGTTTCAGCTGATGAAAAGACATAAGAACTCCCTCCTCGTAACAATGTTCCAGAAGAGTGATCCCCTTATCAGACCATGGTCTAAAGTTACTGTTCTGGAAAAACATAGGGATCAATCTATTATTCCATAAAGGGGTTTTAGGGGAAAGGAATCCCCCTCGTCCGAACAGCTCATGCAGTTTGCACCATGCCAGGACAGAATGTATGGTTAAAGGGTTGTCTGTGATGGTTTTTATAGATTTTCTGTCCCATTTGTGAAACAATTCTGCCCCAGTGTCATCATTCACCTCAAGCTTTTCAATGTTCAACCATGAGGGAGAGGGACCATTGTCAAACCTCTGAGCCAGACAACTAGACTGTGCAGCCCAGTAGTACATTCTTTAAGCCACCTTGACCGTAATCAAAGGTCAGATAATCCAGAC
The DNA here is from genome assembly GCF_023373465.1 of Oncorhynchus keta. Classification (NCBI taxonomy): domain Eukaryota; kingdom Metazoa; phylum Chordata; class Actinopteri; order Salmoniformes; family Salmonidae; genus Oncorhynchus; species Oncorhynchus keta. The sequence goes on from NC_068451.1 coordinate 15,058,494, forward strand.
CAACCCTAGGGGTTTTGCCGTGCCAGATAAACCGTCTGGTCAGCTTGTCGAGAGAGGAAAATAATGCTGCGGGAACAGGGATAGGGAGAGATTGAAACAAATATAGAAATCTGGGCAGGACATTCATTTTAATTGCATTGATTCTACCCAGTAGAGTGAGAGGTAAATCCATCCATTTACAAAGGTCAACCTCCACCTTTTACAACAAACTGGCCATATTAAGTTTATAGAGGTTGTGCAGGTTACCATCCACCATTATGCCCAAATATGTGAAGCCCATAGGCGACCATCTAAAAGGAAACTTGTGCTTGATGGTATGATGGTCAAAGACAGACAACGGTAAGATTTAGAATTGACCTTATATCCAGAGAAAGAACTATAACACTGTAGTAGGATCTGCAAGTGAGAGAGGGAGTGTTCTGGTTTTGTTAGAAATAAGATAAGGTCGTCCGCAAAGAGTGATAATTTATGGGTATGGGGCCCCACCTCAAAGCCATGTATGTCAGGGCTAATAGCCTCAGCTAAAAGATTGATGGTGAGGGCAAAGAGGTCAGGGCTAATTGGGCAACCTTGTCCGTTCCCCCTATAGAGAGGGAACGAGGAGGAGGTAATCTCATTGGTAGCAATCCTAGCTTTAGTTGATTTGTAGAGTGATTTTATCAAATTTACAAACAAAGTACCTAAACCAAACTTTTCCAAGACGCGAAAGAGTTATGGCCATTCAACCCTATCAAAGGCCTTTTCAGCATCGAGGGAGACTGCGACACTAGGTATTTTGTTTTTGTTAGCAAGGTGAATTATATGAAAGAACCTTCTGAGTTTATTGGAGGACAATCTATTAATTATGAAGCCAGTCTGATCTGGGTTGACCAACAGGGGAAGACATGACTCCAGTCTCTTAGATAACGTCTTGGTGACCAGTTTACAATCCGTATTAAGGAGAGAGATTGGTCTATAGGAGGCGCACTTTGGCAGGTTTTTCCCTTTCTTGTGGATTACAGTAATCACTGCTTGAGAGAAAGACTCTGGAAAGCAGTTGTCTTCTCCGGCTTTTTTAAGTACCTCCATAAGGTAGGGGACCAACAGCTCCCTAAATTCTTTATAGAACTCTGGAGGGAAGCCATCCTCCCCAGGTGATGTGTTAGACGGTAAGGATAATGGCCTCCAACAATTCAGGAATTGAGAACTGTTCACTCAGGCGTTCTCTGTCTTCCTCTGACACCTGTTCATCTGTTCTATTGTCATCATATGTTAAGGTTGAACACTGACAGTTGTGTAGCTTCAATGGAGCTTACAGAGGTGTATGAGCTCCTCAAGAGCCTATGCAAATCCCAAAGTTGGAATAGTTACCACTTTATAACTATATGAATGAATGAATTACATTTTATTTCCGTGTCAAATCGCCAATCGGCAACCCATCCCTTATGGGATTAATTGACACATAAACAATCATTACAATAATTCACTATGGTATTTAAATTATAATTCTTCTTCCGGTGTTCTCTACATTGCACATCGCATAAAGTGGTGTTTTGCGGGTACTATTTAATGAAGCTGCCAGTTGAGGACTTTTGAGGCGTCTGTTTCTCAAACTAGACACTAATGTACTTGTCCTCTTGCTCAGTGGTGCATTGGGGCCTACCACTGTTCTGCGAAGGGAGTAGTACACAGTGTTGTATGAGATCTTCAATTTCTTAGCAATTTCTCACATGGAATAGCCTTAATATCTCAGAACAAGAATAGACTGAAAAGTTTCAGAAGAAAGGACTTTGTTTCTGGACATTTTGAGCCTGTAATCGAACCCACAAGTGCTGATGCTCCAGATACTCAACTAGTCTAAAGAAGGCCAGTTTTATTGCTTCTTTAATGAGAACAACAGTTTTCAGCTGGACATTTCTAAGTGACCCCAAACTTTTGAAAGGTATTGTATGTATATGTAATCAGTAATGTTAATATCATTATTATTTTATTAGAATATGTAATATTCAGTGTATAAACCTAACATGATGAGCAGGAATGACATTTACTCATAATGGGTGGCCAAATAAGCCATGCCTCCAATCTTCTGATAGGCTCGCAGCCTCTACAATATATTATTGAAAAAGTTCAAAATTTAACCCCTCCCATCAAAAAAAGGTTCCGGTTTCAACCTTTAAACAGGGGTTCCTCAAAGACCAGTGGTGTAAAGTACTTAAGTACTTTTTGAACTGGAAAAGTTCCCTGTGTGGCAATGTTTTGAATCTCAGAAGGTTCTTCCAGGCTCCTTTTCTCATAAGAGTGTAGAGGTATGGGTTAGTGTCAGGGGTATCTTACTGAAGTGGTGTGTTGGGGTAAGGAGGAGGGTTGGAGGCGGTAGGGCAGGGTCGTCACTCTGAAGGACACGGTAGAGTTGTGGAGGTATGGGTTAGTGTCAGGGGTATCTTACTGAAGTGGTGTGTTGGGGTAAGGAGGAGGGTTGGAGGCGGTAGGGCAGGGTCGTCACTCTGAAGGACACGGTAGAGTTGTGGAGGTATGGGTTAGTGTCAGGGGTATCTTACTGAAGTGGTGTGTTGGGGTAAGGAGGAGGGTTGGAGGCGGTAGGGCAGGGCCGTCACTCTGAAGGACACGGTAGAGTTGAGGAGGTATGGGTCGTTACGTCTCTGCAAGGTGAATAGATGTTATAGATACTTTATTTCTTAATACTAATAATAACATTAATACATACAATAATACTAATACTCCCATTAGTATATAAGTCTGGGATTATGTTTGTGTGCTTGTGCTCACCTGGAGGAAGGTGTGAGCCCAGAGTCGGGAGCGGATCTTGACTACAGCGCTCTGACCACGGTCCAACCGCCCGACCACACACAGAACTCTTAGACAAATGATGTTACTGCAGTTCTACAGAGAGAGAGAGAGAGTTCATATACATTCCAAAACTGCTGCTGTATACCAAACAAGCTGACACTGAAAGTAAGTACCAGGGTCTTGCTGCTGTAGGGCTGGGCAGCATTGGTGGCTCGTCTGTAGCGGTGAGGAGAGCTACTGTTCCTCAGAAAGCCCAACAGTTCTGGAGTGTCCTGGACAGAGGATGTCTGAGAGAGAGAGACAGAAAGAGAGATAGAGCGAGTGTGAGAGCGAGAAGGAGAGGAGATAATGAAGTCACATTATTACAAACCACTTTTAAGACCAACCAATCATCTAAAACATAAAACAACACAGGTACACACTTACAGTACCTTGCTAAAGTTATCACATTTTTATTATAATCTTTTTAAATTCAATTTTTATTAGACTTTGACATTACATAGTATTTTGTCTAAACAATGAAGTCCATTTGAATCCCACTTTCTAACACAATAAAATGTGAAGAAATCCAAGGGGTTTGAACACTTTTGCAAGGCATACATAAGCCTACACATTGTAGATGACACACTGTCTAGTAGCCTGATCAGCAGCCTTGTAGTCAGTTTTCTACCTTGTGGAAAAAGAAGAGACCAAACAACACAGGGGTTCTGGGTTACTCTGGTTCTCTTGATGTTTGATCAGATGCCCTTGGTGCTATTTTTCTACACCCACCACATGTTGACTTCTCACGTAGTGGGCGAGTTCTTGTTGACGTGTTTCTATAAAGATTCCCCATTCTGCCCCCCTTCTTTTTGATGGTACTGAGACTCATAGACATTACATTACTATTGAACTAAGGCATCATTCAAAATGAGGGATGTTGTAGCTATGCTGGTGCTGATGTTCTGTCTGTCTGGGGCCTGGGCTGAGGGAGAGAGTAAAGGAGGGATGTTGTAGCTATGCTGGTGCTGATGTTCTGTCTGTCTGGGGCCTGGGCTGAGGGAGAGAGTAAAGGAGGGATGTTGTAGCTATGCTGGTGCTGATGTTCTGTCTGTCTGGGGCCTGGGCTGAGGGAGAGAGTAAAGGAGGGATGTTGTAGCTATGCTGGTGCTGATGTTCTGTCTGTCTGGGGCCTGGGCTGAGGGAGAGAGTAAAGGAGGGATGTTGTAGCTATGCTGGTGCTGATGTTCTGTCTGTCTGGGGCCTGGGCTGAGGGAGAGAGTAAAGGAGGGATGTTGTAGCTATGCTGGTGCTGATGTTCTGTCTGTCTGGGGCCTGGGCTGAGGGAGAGAGTAAAGGAGGGATGTTGTAGCTATGCTGGTGCTGATGTTCTGTCTGTCTGGGGCCTGGGCTGAGGGAGAGAGTAAAGGAGGGATGTTGTAGCTATGCTGGTGCTGATGTTCTGTCTGTCTGGGGCCTGGGCTGAGGGAGAGAGTAAAGGAGGGATGTTGTAGCTATGCTGGTGCTGATGTTCTGTCTGTCTGGGGCCTGGGCTGAGGGAGAGAGTAAAGGAGGGATGTTGTAGCTATGCTGGTGCTGATGTTCTGTCTGTCTGGGGCCTGGGCTGAGGGAGAGAGTAAAGGAGGGATGTTGTAGCTATGCTGGTGCTGATGTTCTGTCTGTCTGGGGCCTGGGCTGAGGGAGAGAGTAAAGGAGGGATGTTGTAGCTATGCTGGTGCTGATGTTCTGTCTGTCTGGGGCCTGGGCTGAGGGAGAGAGTAAAGGAGGGATGTTGTAGCTATGCTGGTGCTGATGTTCTGTCTGTCTGGGGCCTGGGCTGAGGGAGAGAGTAAAGGAGGGATGTTGTAGCTATGCTGGTGCTGATGTTCTGTCTGTCTGGGGCCTGGGCTGAGGGAGAGAGTAAAGGAGGGATGTTGTAGCTATGCTGGTGCTGATGTTCTGTCTGTCTGGGGCCTGGGCTGAGGGAGAGAGTAAAGGAGGGATGTTGTAGCTATGCTGGTGCTGATGTTCTGTCTGTCTGGGGCCTGGGCTGAGGGAGAGAGTAAAGGAGGGATGTTGTAGCTATGCTGGTGCTGATGTTCTGTCTGTCTGGGGCCTGGGCTGAGGGAGAGAGTAAAGGAGGGATGTTGTAGCTATGCTGGTGCTGATGTTCTGTCTGTCTGGGGCCTGGGCTGAGGGAGAGAGTAAAGGAGGGATGTTGTAGCTATGCTGGTGCTGATGTTCTGTCTGTCTGGGGCCTGGGCTGAGGGAGAGAGTAAAGGAGGGATGTTGTAGCTATGCTGGTGCTGATGTTCTGTCTGTCTGGGGCCTGGGCTGAGGGAGAGAGTAAAGGAGGGATGTTGTAGCTATGCTGGTGCTGATGTTCTGTCTGTCTGGGGCCTGGGCTGAGGGAGAGAGTAAAGGAGGGATGTTGTAGCTATGCTGGTGCTGATGTTCTGTCTGTCCGGGGCCTGGGCTGAGGAGAGAGTAAAGGAGGGATGTTGTAGCTATGCTGGTGCTGATGTTCTATCTGTCTGGGGCCTGGGCTGAGGGAGAGAGTAAAGGAGGGATGTTGTAGCTATGCTGGTGCTGATGTTCTGTCTGTCTGGGGCCTGGGCTGAGGGAGAGAGTAAAGGAGGGATGTTGTAGCTATGCTGGTGCTGATGTTCTATCTGTCTGGGGCCTGGGCTGAGGGAGAGAGTAAAGGAGGGATGTTGTAGCTATGCTGGTGCTGATGTTCTGTCTGTCTGGGGCCTGGGCTGAGGGAGAGAGTAAAGGAGGGATGTTGTAGCTATGCTGGTGCTGATGTTCTGTCTGTCTGGGGCCTGGGCTGAGGGAGAGAGTAAAGGAGGGATGTTGTAGCTATGCTGGTGCTGATGTTCTGTCTGTCTGGGGCCTGGGCTGAGGGAGAGAGTAAAGGAGGGATGGATCAGATTGACCAGAACATTCTATTCACTACCATAGATGCTGTCTGGGATGAGCTGAATCACCCGAGACTCATGCTGAACAACACAAAGAAATGAGTAGAGAAGTTGGAGAATAAGAACACAGGTACTGTAGTAATGCACATATAGACAGAGAAAGAAAGAACAAAGGTAGCCTCACATAATAATACAGGTAATGAAACCTGCAAAAGTAAGTAGTGCTTGCTTAACTCTCATTCTGTATTGATTGATAAGTTTGGACATTTATGTTGGTGCCATTTCAGTCCTGGGGGGGACAGGGTGGTCAAGCTGAAGACAGAGCACACAGATAATCATCGTTAGATGTCATTTCTTAAATGGATTTAGATAATAATTCACTCAATAGAAAGGTCAGCTGCTGAAATGGATCATACACAGGCTACAGTATATCTTTATCATTAAAGCTCAAGCAGCAGAACTGACAGAACTAGACGACAGACAGAGTGCCAATGTGATACTGACGTTCCATTTACAGATCGAGAACGAAGGTGATAACAAAATGCTAATTTGACAAAATGCGATTTAGTTCATTAGCTCAATCAAAAATGTACAGCTGTGGATTTTGCTGGACATTTTATGGTAATGTACAAGACACATTTCCTTATGATTTCAGCCCAGAGTTACCGCAAAGGGATTGCTTAGCACAGGGGTTCCCATCTTTCTTTAAAGGTAGACTTCATAAGAACTACTGTGCTTCAGATGAGCATAGCTAATTTCAGGGAGAAATAAACAAAGCTTTGTTTTAGCTGCATCTCAGCTATATATTTTCATGCTATTTCAGTCCTGGAGGCCAGAGTCACAGCCAGTGAGAGCCAGGTGGTGGAACTGAAGAAAGAGAATGCAGGTAATAAGGAGACTACTATGAATAAACATGATGTACCACTTTCTTTTTTTGCATATGAGATGTATGATTCTGTAAGTGAAGTTGTGAACTTGTCATTTTAAAAAGCTCACCAATTCACCAGTGGATACAGTTACTACTAGAAGTTGTTGATCCATCTTCAGTTTTCTCATACCACAACCATTAAACTCTGCATTGGTCTCAAAGTGAAATGCCTGAATGGTTTCCTTTTTAATTATATATATATTTTTAAACTTGATTTAACTCTGCAAGTCAGTTAAGAACAAATTCTTATTTACAATGACGGCCTACACCGGCCAAACCCGGACGACGCTGGGCCAATTGTACGCCGCCCGATGGGACTCCCAATCACTGCTGGATGTGATACAGCCTGGATTTGATTCCTTCCTCTCTACAACTGAGTTAAGAAGTACGCCTATATCTTGTAGTGACAGGATGTAAGCCTAATTAATAACTTTAAAATGCTCAAAGGGATTTTCAGCGTCTGCTTTTTAAAAATTTGTACACATCTACCAATCGGTGGCCTTCTTTGCGAAGCATTGAAAAACCTCCCTGGCCTTTGTGGTTGAATCTGTACTTGAAATACACTACTCGATTGAGGGACCTTACAGATAATTGTATATGTGGGGTACAGTAGTCATTCAAAAATCATGTTAACCAATTTTATTGAACACGGAGTGAGTCCATGCAATTTATTATGCGATTTGTGAAGCACATTTTTACTCCTGAACTTATTTAAGCCATAACAAAAGGGTTGAATACTTATTGACTCAAGACATTTCAGCTTTACATTTTGTATTCATTAAAAACCTTTTCTACAAACATAATTCCACTTTGACATTATGCGGTATTGTGTGTAGGTCAGCGACACGATATCTCAATTTAATAAATGTTTAATTCAGGCTATGACACAACAAAATGTGGAATAAGTAAAGGGGTGTGAATACTTTCTTTAGGCACTATATATACACACCTATTTCAATATTTATTTGACTTTCTTTACTTTCAGCCCCATGGGGAAGGGGTGGTATGGGGAGGGTTTTCTATGGTCGCCAGGGTGGGCGGTGGGTGACTGACGAGCAACCCTTGTTGCTAGGGGGGTTGGGAAGGGGTGGGAAACATGGGGGTAGGGGGAGTAGTATGGAGACATGTTGGATGGGATGGGAAGTTGTGGGAGGCCCACTTTTTTATTTTCCTGTTTATATTGAATTTACTATTTATTGTTAAACTCTGTATGTATTTCTTACAATTTTTTGTTGCTGTTGAGTGGCAGATTACAAGTTTTTATAAACGTATACTTTTGAAATGGATAATGTACCTGTAATCCCCCAAAAAATAACTAAAACAATTCTAATTTGGTCACAAAAAAACAGTAGTGGTCGATATGTTCAGCAATGTTTATTTTCATGCTACTTCAGCGCTGGAGGCCAGAATGACAGCCAGTGAGAGCCAGGTGGACGAAGTGAAGAAAGAGAATGCAGGTAAAGCACTAACATAAACTTCACCCTCATGTATTCTGACAGTAAATAACACTTACAACTAATAAAGCATTCTACATTTTCCAACTGTCTGATCTTAGTCTTGGAGGCCAGATCGACAGCCAGTGAGAGCCGGGTGGCGGAACTGAACAAAGAGAATGTCGGTACAGTAAGATAAGCTATATGGTGCAAACGTGTGTTTTTCTGTTCATTTAGCGTTAATTACTCTCATACTACTTCAGCCCTGGAGGCCATATCGACAGCCAGTGAGAGCCAGCTGAAGGATCTGAAGGGGAAGAATGCAGGTGACTAAAATGTTTTACTTGTAAGAACTACTACATACTGTGTATTCCTCACCTGAACATGATTCAGCTCATTTCAGGATATGAAAAGCAATGTGATGTAACAAAGCTACATCAGGGTTCATTGTTTTTATCATTAAAAAAATGATAGACCTGGAAGCCAGAGTGACAACCAATGAGAACCAGGTGGAAGACTTGAAGAAAGAGAATGCAGGTAATAACGAGATGTTTAAAAATATATATATTCAGTTTCTCAATAGAAACAACAGCATATTGGATATTGCCTATTACATATGGATGTTACATATCGTCTACTATGTTTATATGATTCCAGGCCAAGCAGCACTAATGTTATCCTTGGGAAGCCGACTAACAGCCCTTCAGAGCCACATGGCAGAACTGAAGAAAGAGAATGCAGGTAATAATTAATTGTGTTCTGATGAAATATTGAGTTAATAGTTTGCTCAATAGAAGAAAAAAATGATCACCGTTCTGGATAATGCCTTTTGCCTCTTTACTAGATTTCTATAATTCCAGATCAAGCAGCACAGCTGTCAGCCCTGGAGAACACCGTGAGAGCCCTGGAGAACACAGTGACAGCCCTGGAGAACACCGTGAGAGCCAGGTGGCAGAGCTGATGGCCAAAAATGCAGGTGACTAAAATGTTTTACTTATCAGAGCTAATGCATGTACGCGTCACCTGCACATGATTCAGCTAATGTTAGGATGTAATCAAGCAAAGCGACGTTACAAAGCTACATCACAGTTGATTGTTTTCTTGTATGCCATATTTTTTAGCCCTGGAGGCCAGAGTGACAGTCAGTGAGAGACAGGTGGAGGAACTGGAGAAAGAGAATGCAGGTAATGATTACATGTGAATTGAAAATAATTCAGTTAATAATTAATTGCCTAGAAAGATTAACAACTTTGGATATTGACTCATATGATTAAAGACCAAGCAGCACAACTGTTATCCTTGGGAAGCAGAGTGACAACCCTTCAGAGCCAGGTGGCAGAACTGAAGAAAGAGAATGCAGGTGACTCAAATGTTTCACTTATAAGAAGGACTACATGTATTCTTCACCTGCACATAATACGATTCCGCTCATTTCAAGATATGAAAAACCAAAGTGATGTAACAAAGCTACGTAATTTTCTAAATAAATGATTTTCTTGCATAAATGATCTCCTAGCCCTGGAGGCCAGAGTAACAGCCAGTGAGAACCAGGTGGCAGAACTGATGGGAAAGAATACAGGTGGCATTTTTTAATTTTTTTTTTTACTTATCAGAGCTACTACATGTGTGCCTCACATGGACACGAATCAGCAAATGTTAGGACGTGACAAAGCTACATCACAGTTGAATGTTTTCTTGTAAGCATTATTTTCTAGCCCTGGAGGCCAGAGTGTCAGTCAGTGAGAAGCATGTGGCAGAACTGAAGGCAAAGAATGCAGGTTACTCTATACACTATATATACAAAAGTATGTGGACACCCCTTCAAATTAGTGGATTTGTCTATTTCAGCCACACCGTTGCTGACAGGTGTATAAAATCGAGCACACCGCCATGCAATCTCCATAGACAAACATTGGCAGTAGAATGGCCTTACTGATGAACTCACTGACTTTCAACGTGGCACCGTCACAGGATGCCACCTTTCCAACAAGACAGTTTGTCAAATTTGTGCCCTGCTAGAGCTGCCCTGGGCAACTATAAGTTCTGTTATTGTGAAGTGGAAACGTCTACGAGCAACAACGGTTCAGCTGCTAAGTGGTAGGCCATACAAGCTCACAGAACGGGGCCGCTTAGTGCTGAAGCATGTAGCGCATAAAAATAATCTGTCCTTGGTTGCAGCACTCACTCCTGAGTTCCAAACTGCCTCTGGAAGCAACGCCAGCGCAGGAACTGTTAGTCGGGAGCTTCATGAAATGGGTTTCCTTGGCCGAACAGCTGCACACAAGCCTAAGATCACCATGCACAGTGCCAAGCGTTGGCTGGAGGGGTGTAAAGCTCGCCACCATTGAACTCTGGAGCAGTGGAAACACGTTCTCTGGACAAATGAATCACGCTTCACCATCTGGCAGTCCGACGGACGAATCTGGGTATGGCGGATGCCAGGAGTTACCTGCTACCTGCCCCAATGAATAATGCCGACTGTACAGTTTGGTGGAAGAGGTATAATGGTCTGGGGCAGTTTTTCATGGTTTGAGCTAGATCTAGTGAAATTAAATCTTAATGCAACATCATACAATTACATTCAAAATGATTCTGTACTTCCAACTTTGTGACAACCGTTTGGGGAAGGCCCTTTCCTGTTTCAGCATGACAATGCCCCTGTGCCCAAAGCAAGGTCCAAACAGAAAAGGTTTTTTTCGAGATCGGTGTGGAAGAACTTGACTGGCCTGCACAGAGCCCTGACCTCAATCCCATCGAACACCTTCAGGATGAATTGGAACGCCGACTGTGAGCCAGGCCTAATCGCCCAATGTCGTTGCCCGACCTCACTAATGCTCTTGCTGCTGAATGGAAGCAAGTCCCTGCAGCAATGTTCTAACGTCTATTGGAAAACCTTCCCAGAAGAGTGGAGGCTGTTATAGCAGCAAAGGGTGGAACAACTCCATATTAATGCAGGTAATGATTACATTACATGTGAATTGAAAATAATTCAGTTAATAATTAATTGCCTAGAAAGATGAACAACTTTGGATATTGATTGATATGATTCAAGACCAAGTAGCTGAACTGTTATCCTTGGGAAGCAGAGTGACAACCCTTCAGAGCCAGGTGGCAGAACTGAAGAAAGAGAATGCAGGTAACAAGAAGTGTTTTGAAAAACTATTGAGTTAATAATTTACTCAATAGAAAAAAGCACAGCTCTGGATATTGTTTATTGCCTCTCTACAATGTTTATATAATTTCAGCCCAAACAGTAGAACTGTCAGACTTGAAGAACAGATTGACAACCAGTGAGAGTCAGGTAGCTGAACTGAAGAAAGTAAATGCAGGTAAGATATATTGTGCAAAAGTGTGTGTCTAATAACCATTTTTTACTGTTAATTATTTTTATGATATTTCAGCTCTGGACACCAGATTGACAGCCAGCGGAAGGCAGGTGGCAGAACTGAAGAAAGAGAATGCAGGTGACTCAAATGTTTCACTTATAAGAAGGACTACATGTATTCTTCACCTGCACATAATACGATTCCGCTCATTTCAAGATATGAAAAAACAAAGCGATGTAACAAAACTACATCATTGTCATCATAAATGATCTTCTAGCCCTGGAGGCCAGAGTGACAGTCAGTGAGAGCCAGGTGGCAGAGTTGAAGAACAGAGTGACAACCAGTGAGAGCCAGGTGGCAGAGTTGAAGAACAGAGTGACAGTCAGTGAGCCAGGTGGCAGAGTTGAAGAACAGAGTGACAGGTGAGAACCAGGTGGCAGTTGAAGAACAGAGTGACAGTCAGTGAGAACCAGGTGGCAGAGTTGAAGAACAGAGTGACAGTCAGTGAGAGCCAGGTGGCAGAGTTGAAGAACAGAGTGACAGTCTGAGAGTCCAGGTGGCAGAGTTGAAGAACAGAGTGACAGTCAGTGAGAGCCAGGTGGCAGTTGAAGAACAGAGTGACAACCCAGGTGGCAGAGTTGAAGAACAGAGTGACAGTCAGTGAGAGCCAGGTGGCAGAGTTGAAGAACAGAGTGACAGTCAGTGAGAGCCAGGTGGCAGAGTGAAGAACAGAGTCAGTGAGAGCCAGGTGGCAGAGTTGAAGAACAGAGTGACAACCAGTGAGAGCCAGGTGGCAGAGTTGAAGAACAGAGTGACAGTCAGTGAGAACCAGGTGGCAGAGTTGAAGAACAGAGTGACAGTCAGTGAGAGCCAGGTGGCAGAGTTGAAGAACAGAGTGACAGTCAGTGAGAGCCAGGTGGCAGAGTTGAAGAACAGAGTGACAAGTCAGTGAGAGCCAGTGAGAGCCAGGTGGCAGAGTTGAAGAACAGAGTGACAGTCAGTGAGAGCCAGGTGGCAGAGTTGAAGAACAGAGTGACAGTCAGTGAGAGGTGGCAGGTGAAGAACAGAGTTGAAGAGCCAGGTGGCAGAGTTGAAGAACAGAGTGACAGTCAGTGAGAGCCAGGTGGCAGAGTTGAAGAACAGAGTGACAGTCAGTGAGAGCCAGGTTGAAGAACAGAGCAGAGTTGAAGTTGAAGAACAGAGTGACATGGTGGCAGAGTTGAAGAACAGAGTGACAACCAGTGAGAGCCAGGTGGCAGAGTTGAAGAACAGAGTGACAACCAGTGAGAGCCAGGTGGCAGAGTTGAAGAACAGAGTGACAACCAGTGAGAGCCAGGTGGCAGAGTTGAAGAAAGAGAATGCAGGTAATGAGTAGTACATTGTTTAAGAAGATGATGAACACCTCTGGATATTGTGCATGATTCCAGCCCAAGCAGCAGAACTGTTAGCCTTGGGAAGCAGAATGACAACCAGTGAGAGCCAGGTGGCAGAGTTGAAGAACAGAGTGACAGTCAGTGAGAGCCAGGTGGCAGAGTTGAAGAACAGAGTGACAACCAGTGAGAGCCAGGTGGCAGAGTTGAAGAACAGAGTGACAACCAGTGAGAGCCAGGTGGCAGAGTTGAAGAACAGAGTGACAACCAGTGAGAGCCAGGTGGCAGAGTTGAAGAACAGAGTGACAACCAGTGAGAGCCAGGTGGCAGAGTTGAAGAACAGAGTGACAACCAGTGAGAGCCAGGTGGCAGAGTTGAAGAAAGAGAATGCAGGTAATGAGTAGTACATTGTTTAAGAAGATGATGAACACCTCTGGATATTGTGCATGATTCCAGCCCAAGCAGCAGAACTGTTAGCCTTGGGAAGCAGAATGACAACCAGTGAGAGCCAGGTGGCAGAGTTGAAGAACAGAGTGACAGTCAGTGAGAGCCAGGTGGCAGAGTTGAAGAACAGAGTGACAGGTGAGCCAGGTGGCAGTTGAAGAACAGAGTGACAACCAGTGAGAGCCAGGTGGCAGAGTTGAAGAACAGAGTGACAACCAGTGAGAGCCAGGTGGCAGAGTTGAAGAACAGAGTGACAACCAGTGAGAGCCAGGTGGCAGAGTTGAAGAACAGAGTGACAACCAGTGAGAGCCAGGTGGCAGAGTTGAAGAACAGAGTGACAACCAGTGAGAGCCAGGTGGCAGAGTTGAAGAAAGAGAATGCAGGTAATGAGTAGTACATTGTTTAAGAAGATGATGAACACCTCTGGATATTGTGCATGATTCCAGCCCAAGCAGCAGAACTGTTAGCCTTGGGAAGCAGAGTGACAACCAGTGAGAGGCAAGTAGCGGAGCTGGAGAAAGAGAACACATGTAACTATACTGCACTAATAAGAGCTTGGCTACAATCACTCTCCTGGACCGCTGACTGATCTAATCAGGATGTATCTAAGTACAGCAATGACAACAAAGCTACCTCAGAGTATGAGTTTATTAAGATATTATTCTCTTGCTATTTCAGCCCTGGAGGCAAGATTGAGTGTCGCTGAGAGCCAGGTGGAGGAACTGAGGCTAGGTAAGAACAGATCAATTCAATCAAACCCATAGTATGGTATGAAATGAATACATTTTAGACATTACGGTGGACTTGATCGAATTCATTCTCATGTATTCACAGACAGAAGACAGGTGGCCTTTTCTGTTGGTTTGACGGACTCAGGATATGTGGGACCCTTTCAAACTGAGATCGGCAACGGTTATGACACAAACTCTGGTACAGCTTACGCCGACAAAACTACAGATGAAACTTACACCGTAACAATACTACAGGTTCACCCACACAGCAATACATCTACAACTCAGAGAAAGGTATAAACATAAACACACAATCTCCATGCTCACGTGTCCACCACAGGAGGCTGCTGAGGGGAGGACGGCTCATAACATTGTCTGGAATGGCGTGAATGGAATGGTATGTGTTTGATGTGTTCGATACCATTCACTTTAGTCCGTTCCAGTCATTACTATGAGCCTGTGGTGCCCGCAGGGGCCAGCTACTGGCACAGACCCAAACCACTAACAGGCTGCTACGGTGCCTAAGAGAGACGGATAGTGCTGATCTCTCCCTGCTTCCCCTCTGATACAGGTATGTTTTCAGCACCAGTGAGAGGAGTCTACTACTTCACATTCACCTCCAAGGGCCGAGAGCCTGGACAGAAAATGGGTGTTTACTTGGTCAAAAATGGAGAGCAAATTATATACAACGTCCAGGACAACTTCCATGGTGGTTATGAGTACATGACAGGCGCCGTGGCTCTGGAGCTAGAGAAAGATGACCTGGTGTACTTTCTAAGGGCTGGGGGCTGTATGATGACAACTACAACCACATTGTCTTTACTGGCATCCTGCTCTTCACCACCAACCCTGCGATGGGCCGACTCCACTAGTCCCTCTCCGTCCTCCGACAGTCTTCAATAAACATGGAATGAGTGACTTTGTCTTGTCATCATTAAAGCACATTCCTCAGTCATCATCACAAACATAAACCAGACGGTTTATGACGTTACCAGACGTTACCCTATTTTATTATGACAAGAACCAAGCTACATCAATGCTAGATTGGGTCAGCACACTTTGATCTACCTGGGCTGTAACTTCACAAAAGCATGCATGCCATTGTTTCTAAAACATTGAAGACCAATAGAGGTTAATAAATATAGAACATCAGTGCATGAGTACATGGGTCGTGTCCAGTCTCAGCAGGAGGTGTGGTTGTGTTACCTGTAGGCCCAGGGGGTTGAGGCTGGTGTTGCTCCGGCAGCTGATTGGTCCGTCTGTTAGAACCTCCAGAGCGTAGAGCAGGTGTTCGTCACGGAAACGAGAGGGCCAGCCCACCTGGAGCTCCGCCTCCCGGATACTACTGGGACCTGAGTTATGGAGCTGAGAGAGTAAGAGGGAAAAAGAGAGGAGAGACAGAGAGATGAGAAGAAGAGAGAGAGGAAGAGAGGAGTAGAGAGAGGAGATGGAGAGAGAGGGGGGAGAGGAGTAGAGAGGGAAGAAGAAAGAAAGAGAGAGTGAGAGCGAGAGAGTATGAGAGCACCAATCCACTCAGCTTAGCCCCTTTCCACAAACTCATTAATTCTGAAGGTGATGATGGTGAGTCACCCAAACAGGACATGGTCTCAGTGCTCCAGGAAGGAATTCTCAGAGAGAGAAACTCTGGCCGACCTAACTATAACCAGCTGGACAGACTGCAGGACAGGAGCACTGCAGCCCCAAACCCTGTAGACATCCAGCAGATGTCCCTCTTCACTGCCTCTTCAACACACACATACACACACAAACGTATGTCTGATCCCGCCCATCTCTTCCTTTACGACAGTAATTACCACTGTTCAGGAGGCCTTTGATCAGACAGCAGACAGTACTTACAGGGCTACTGCTTTTACTGTGTGTGTATGTACCTCGTAGATGTGTGTGACCTGGGGTCCTACGTCATCCTCTTTGACCGGATTCTCTTTGGGCTCCCAATGCGGAAACGGAAGAACCACCTGAGAGGGATGACACACCCTGGAAAGGGAGAGAGAGAGAGATGGGAGAGAGAAAGAAAGAAAAAGAGGAGTGATAGAGAAAGAAAGAGAAGAGAGAGAGTATGAGAACAAATGATATGGAGAACAAATGATTTACAACGTCCAGGACAACTTGGGGGGTGAATATCAAGCCACCTGCCACTCCGCTGCCAAACACAACTTACCCAATGCCGGTTGGACCTTATCCTCCCGCCCTCCAGTCCCCAACACTCACAGCCCCCCACAGATCACTGTCTGTTTGTGTGTACAACATCCGTAGACCCAGCCAAGTCACTCTGGGGTCCAGGCTTTGAAGTGTGTGTGTGTGTGGGGGGGATAGTAAAACAAGGACCATTCGGACAAGTGGAGACTGACAAGGTAAAAGGCTATTTCAGGCTTGGGAGTTAAGGTTACAATTAGCATTAGGGGTTAGGCTTAGGAGTTAGGGTAAGGTTTAGTTTTAGGGTTAGGGGTTAAGCTTAGCGTTAAGGTTGGGGTTAGATTAATGGTTAGGGAAAATAGGAGTTTGAATGGGAATCAATGTTTTGTTCCCCACAAGGATAGTAAATCAAACATGTGTGTGTGTGTGTGTGTGTATGCAAGCGCATGTGTGTATGTATGTGCAGGCATGTGTGTGTGTGTGTGTAGGCATGTGTGTGTGTGTGACCAAGTAGCACTAGCACAAGTGTGCATGATTAGCATACACAGACTAACATACACATAGATGATTACCATACACAGACTAACATACACATAGATGATTAACATACACATAGATGATTAACATACACATAGATGATTAACATACACAGACTAACATATACATAGATGATTAACATACACAGACTAACATACACATAGATGATTAACATACACAGATGATTAACATACACAGACTAACATACACATAGATGATTAACATACACATAGATGATTAACATACACAGACTAACATACACATAGATGATTAACATACACATAGATGATTAACATACACATAGATGATTAACATACACATAGATGATTAACATACACATAGATGATTAACATACACATAGATGATTAACATACACAGACTAACATACACATAGATGATTAACATACACATAGATGATTAACATACACATAGATGATTACCATACACATAGATGATTAACATACACAGACTAACATACACATAGATGATTAACATACACAGACTAACATACACATAGATGATTAACATACACATAGATGATTAACATACACATAGATGATTAACATACACATAGATGATTAACATACACAGACTAACATACACATAGATGATTAACATACACATAGATGATTAACATACACAGACTAACATACACATAGATGATTAACATACACATAGATGATTAACATACACATAGATGATTACCATACACATAGATGATTAACATACACAGACTAACATACACATAGATGATTAACATACACAGACTAACATACACATAGATGATTAACATACACATAGATGATTAACATACACATAGATGATTAACATACACATAGATGATTAACATACACAGACTAACATACACATAGATGATTAACATACACATAGATGATTAACATACACATAGATGATTAACATACACATAGACGATTAACATACACAGACTAACATACACATAGATGATTAGCATACATATAGATGATTAACATACACATAGACGATTAACATACACAGACTAACATACACATAGATGATTAGCATACATATAGATGATTAACATACACATAGACGATTAACATACACAGACTAACATACACATAGATGATTAACATACACAGACTAACATACACATAGATGATTAACATACACAGACTAACATACACATAGATGATTAACATACATATAGATGATTAACATACACATAGACGATTAACATACATATAGATGATTAACATACACATAGACGATTAACATACACAGACTAACATACACATAGATGATTAACATACATATAGATAATTACACATAGATGATTAACACATATAGATGATTAACATACACAGACTAACATACACATAGATGATTAACATACATATAGATAATTACCATACACATAGATGATTAACATACATATAGATAGATGATTAACATACACAGACTTAACATACACATAGATGATTAACATACATATAGATGATTAACATACACATAGACGATTAACATACACATAGATAATTACCATACACATAGATGATTAACATACATATAGATGATTAACATACACATAGACGATTAACATACACAGACTAACATACACATAGATGATTAACATACATATAGATAATTACCATACACATAGATGATTAACATAATAATACATATAGATGATTAACATACACAGACTAACATACACATAGATGATTAACATACATATAGATGATTAACATACACATAGACGATTAACATACACATAGATAATTACCATACACATAGATGATTAACATACATATAGATGATTAACATACACAGACTAACATACACATAGATGATTAACATACATATAGATAATTACCATACACATAGATGATTAACATACATATAGATGATTAACATACACAGACTAACATACACATAGATGATTAACATACATATAGATGATTAACATACACATAGACGATTAACATACACATAGATAATTACCATACACATAGATGATTAACATACATATAGATGATTAACATACACATAGACGATTAACATACACAGACTAACATACACATAGATGATTAACATACATATAGATAATTACCATACACATAGATGATTAACATACATATAGATGATTAACATACACAGACTAACATACACATAGATGATTAACATACATATAGATGATTAACATACACATAGACGATTAACATACACATAGATAATTACCATACACATAGATGATTAACATACATATAGATGATTAACATACACATAGACGATTAACATACACAGACTAACATACACATAGATGATTAACATACATATAGATAATTACCATACACATAGATGATTAACATACATATAGATGATTAACATACACATAGACGATTAACATACACAGACTAACATACACATAGATGATTAACATACATATAGATAATTACCATACACATAGATGATTAACATACATATAGATGATTAACATACACATAGATGATTAACATACACATAGATAATTACCATACACATAGATGATTAACATACATATAGATGATTAACATACACATAGATGATTAACATACACATAGATAATTACCATACACATAGATGATTAACATACATATAGATGATTAACATACACATAGACGATTAACATACACAGACTAACATACACATAGACGATTAACATACACATAGATAATTACCATACACATGGATGATTAACATACATATAGATGATTAACATACACATAGATGATTAACATACACATAGATGATTAACATACATATAGATGATTAACATACACATAGACGATTAACATACACAGACTAACATACACATAGATGATTAACATACATATAGATGATTAACATACACATAGATGATTAACATACACATAGATGATTAACATACATATAGATGATTAACATACACATAGACGATTAACATACACAGACTAACATACACATAGATGATTAGCATACATATAGATGATTAACATACACATAGATGATTAACATACACATAGATGATTAACATACACAGACTAACATACACATAGATGATTAACATACACATAGATGATTAACATACACATAGATGATTAACATACACAGACTAACATACACATAGATGATTAACATACACATAGATGATTAACATACACATAGATAATTACCATACACATAGATGATTAACATACACATAGATGATTAACATACACATAGATGATTAACATACACAGACTAACATACACATAGATGATTAAAATACACATAGATGATTAACATACACATAGATGATTAACATACACATAGATGATTAACATACACATAGATGATTAACATACACAGACTAACATACACATAGATGATTAACATACACATAGATGATTAACATACACAGACTAACATACACATAAATGATTACCATACACAGACTAACATACACATAGATGATTAACATACACAGACTAACATACACATAGATGATTACCATACACAGACTAACATACACATAGATGATTAACATACACAGACTAACATACACATAGATGATTAACATACACATAGATGATTAACATACACATAGATAATTACCATACACATAGATGATTAACATACACATAGATGATTAACATACACATAGATGATTAACATACACAGACTAACATACACATAGATGATTAAAATACACATAGATGATTAACATACACATAGATGATTAACATACACATAGATGATTAACATACACATAGATGATTAACATACACAGACTAACATACACATAGATGATTAACATACACAGACTAACATACACATAACTGATTACCATACACAGACTAACATACACATAGATGATTAACATACACAGACTAACATACACATAACTGATTACCATACACAGACTAACATACACATAGATGATTAACATACACAGACTAACATACACATAGATGATTAACATACACATAGATGATTAACATACACAGACTAACATACACATAGATGATTAACATACACAGACTAACATACACATAGATGATTAACATACACATAGATGATTAACATACACATAGATGATTAACATACACATGAACCTGTCTCACCTTCATGGCATTTATTTATTTTATTTTATTTCACCTTTATTTAACCAGGTAGGCAAGTTGAGAACAAGTTCTCATTTACAATTGCGACCTGGCCAAGATAAAGCAAAGCAGTTCGACAGATACAACGACACAGAGTTACACATGGAGTAAAACAAACATACAGTCAATAATACAGTATAAACAAGTCTATATACAATGTGAGCAATTAGGTGAGAAGGGAGGTAAAGGCAAAAAAGGCCATGGTGGCAAAGTAAATACAATATAGCAAGTAAAACACTGGAATGGTAGTTTTGCAATGGAAGAATGTGCAAAGTAGAAATAAAAATAATGGGGTGCAAAGGAGCAAAATAAATAAATTAATTAAATACAAATGAATTAAATACAGTTGGGAAAGAGGTAGTTTTTTGGGCTAAATTATAGGTGGGCTATGTACAGGTGCAGTAATCTGTAAGATGCTCTGACAGTTGGTGCTTAAAGCTAGTGAGGGAGATAAGTGTTTCCAGTTTCAGAGATTTTTGTAGTTCGTTCCAGTCATTGGCAGCAAAGAACTGGAAGGAGAGGCGGCCAAAGAAATAATTGGTTTTGGGGGTGACTAGAGAGATATACCTGCTGGAGCGTGTGCTACAGGTGGGAGATGCTATGGTGACCAGCGAGCTGAGATAAGGGGGACTTTACCTAGCAGGGTCTTGTAGATGACATGGAGCCAGTGGGTTTGGCGACGAGTATGAAGCGAGGGCCAGCCAACGAGAGCGTACAGGTCGCAATGGTGGGTAGTATATGGGGCTTTGGTGACAAAACGGATTGCACTGTGATAGACTGCATCCAATTTGTTGAGTAGGGTATTGGAGGCTATTTTGTAAATGACATCGCCAAAGTCGAGGATTGGTAGGATGGTCAGTTTTACAAGGGTATGTTTGGCAGCATGAGTGAAGGATGCTTTGTTGCGAAATAGGAAGCCAATTCTAGATTTAACTTTGGATTGGAGATGTTTGATATGGGTCTGGAAGGAGAGTTTACAGTCTAACCAGACACCTAAGTATTTGTAGTTGTCCATGTAAGTCAGAGCCGTCCAGAGTAGTGATGTTGGACAGGCGGGTAGGTGCAGGTAGCGATCGGTTGAAGAGCATGCATTTAGTTTCACTTGTATTTAAGAGCAATTGGAGGCCACGGAAGGAGAGTTGTATGGCATTGAAGCTTGCCTGGAGGGTTGTTAACACAGTGTCCAAAGAAGGGCCGGAAGTATACAGAATGGTGTCGTCTGCGTAGAGGTGGATCAGGGACTCACCAGCAGCAAGAGCGACCTCATTGATGTATACAGAGAAGAGAGTCGGTCCAAGAATTGAACCCTGTGGCACCCCCATAGAGACTGCCAGAGGTCCGGACAGCAGACCCTCAGATTTGACACACTGAACTCTATCAGAGAAGTAGTTGGTGAACCAGGCGAGGCAATCATTTGAGAAACCAAGGCTGTCGAGTCTGCCGATGAGGATGTGGTGATTGACAGAGTCGAAAGACTTGGCCAGATCAATGAATACGGCTGCACAGTAATGTTTCTTATCGATGGCTGTTAAGATATCGTTTAGGACCTTGAGTGTGGCTGAGGTGCACCCATGACCAGCTCTGAAACCAGATTGCATAGCAGAGAAGGTATGGTGAGATACGAAATGGTCGGTAATCTGTTTGTTGACTTGGCTTTCGAAGACCTTAGAAAGGCATGGTAGGATAGATATAGGTCTGTAGCAGTTTGGGTCAAGAGTGTCCCCCCCTTTGAAGAGGGGGATGACCGCAGCTGCTTTCCAATCTTTGGGAATCTCAGACGACCCGAAAGAGAGGTTGAACAGGCTAGTAATAGGGGTGGCAACAATTTTGGCAGATAATTTTAGAAATAAAGGGTCCAGATTGTCTAGCCCGGCTGATTTGTAGGGGTCCAGATTTTTCAGCTCTTTCAGAACATCAGCTGAATGGATTTGGGAGAAGGAGAAATGGGGAAGGATTGGGCGAGTTGCTGTTGGGGGTGCAGTGCTGTTGACCGGGGTAGGAGTAGCCAGGTGGAAAGCATGGCCAGCCGTAGAAAAATGCTTATTGAAATTCTCAATTATGGTGGATTTATCAGTGGTGACAGTGTTTCCTATCTTCAGTGCAGTGGGCAGCTGGGAGGAGGTGTTCTTATTCTCCATGGACTTTACAGTGTCCCAGAACATTTTTGAGTTAGTGTTGCAGGAAGCAAATTTCTGCTTGAAAAAGCTAGCCTTGGCTTTTCTAACTGCCTGTGTATAACGGTTTCTAGCTTCCCTGAACAGCTGCATATCACAGGGGCTGTTCGATGCTAATGCAGAACGCCATAGGATGTTTTTGTGTTGGTTAAGGGCAGTCAGGTCTGGGGAGAACCACGGGCTATATCTGTTCCTGGTTCTAAATTTCTTGAATGGGGCATGTTTATTGAAAATGGTTAGGAAGGCATTTAAAAAAAATATCCAGGCATCCTCTACTGACGGGATGAGATCAATATCCTTCCAGGATACCCCGGCCAGGTCGATTAGAAAGGCCTGCTTGCTGAAGTGTTTCAGGGAGCGTTTTACAGTGATGAGTGGAGGTCGTTTGACCGCTGACCCATTACGGATGCAGGCAATGAGGCAGTGATCGCTGAGATCTTGGTTGAAGACAGCAGAGGTGTATTTAGAGGGGAAGTTGGTTAGGATGATATCTATGAGGGTGCCCGTGTTTAAGGCTTTGGGGGGTACCTGGTAGGTTCATTGATAATTTGTGTGAGATTGAGGGCATCAAGTTTAGAT
Source organism: Oncorhynchus keta (assembly GCF_023373465.1). Classification (NCBI taxonomy): domain Eukaryota; kingdom Metazoa; phylum Chordata; class Actinopteri; order Salmoniformes; family Salmonidae; genus Oncorhynchus; species Oncorhynchus keta. Next base: position 15,081,999 of record NC_068451.1, read on the forward strand.
TGTAGGATAGCTGGGGTGTTAAGCATGTTCCAGTTTAGGTCACCTAGCAGCACGAGCTCTGAAGATAGATGGGGGGCAATCAGTTCACATATGGTGTCCAGAGCACAGCTGGGGGCAGAGGGTGGTCTATAGCAGGCGGCAACGGTGAGAGACTTGTTTTTAGAGAGGTGGATTTTTAAAAGTAGAAGTTCAAATTGTTTGGGTACAGACCTGGATAGTAGGACAGAACTCTGCAGGCTATCTTTGCAGTAGATTGCAACACCGCCCCCTTTGGCAGTTCTATCTTGTCTGAAAATGTTGTAATTTGGAATTAAAATTTCTGAATTTTTGGTGGTCTTCCTAAGCCAGGATTCAGACACAGCTAGAACATCCGGGTTGGCAGAGTGTGCTAAAGCAGTGAATAGAACAAACTTAGGGAGGAGGCTTCTAATGGCATGAGACAAAGAGATACACTGTATGACAACAGAGTGCATCAAACAGAGCAAAGATATTCTACTGTCACAGGGTTAGCGAAAAGATCAACCAGAACAGAGATGTGTCACTCACCCCCTCAGGTCTAGCTGAGCTCTGGCAGAGATGGAGAGAGACAGACTGACTGGGTTGCTCTTGGAGCTGTCTTTGTTTGAACTGTAAGATAAGAGGCACACGAGTCAGTAAAGATGTTTGGATGTAATGTCTGCACCATGGCGATGTATGGTGGTGATGTATGTATGGTGTGTGTGCATGCACACGTGTGTGAGTAAATGAGTGAGTGACCATGTGTTTGTGGCGAGGTGAACAGTCAATGTTTTGTCTCGTCTGTTTTCCTCCGGTCATCTGTCTCGACGCTCTTTGTTTGGGAAAGCCACAGAAATACTCAGAATTCTGACAGAGGTTCCTTTTTACAGTTATGTGTGTCACAGCTCTTCAGCAGTGTGTGTGTGTGTGTGTGTGTGTGTGTGTGTGTGTGTGTGTGTGTGTGTGTGTGTGTGTGTGTGTGTGTGTGTGTGTGTGTGTGTGTGTGTGTGTGTGTGTGTGTGTGTGTGTGTGTGTGTGTGTGTGTGTGTGTGTGTGTGTGTGTGTGTGTGTGTGTGTCACCTGTGGATCTGTAGGTCAAAGTCAATGTGAGGACCGGCATCATCCAGCCTTTGGACAGCAAACCTTAAACCTACAGATACCTGGAGACAGAGACAGTGAGACCGAGAGAGAGGGACAGAGAGACAAAGAAAGAGGGACAGAGACAGAGAGTCAGAGAGAGAGGGACAGAGACAGAGAGTCAGAGAGAGAGGGACAGAGACAGAGAGTCAGAGAGAGAGGGACAGAGGGACAAAGGGAGAGGGACAGAGACAGAGTCAAAGAGAGACGAATCAAAGTCTATGTCAGTGTTCAGTTAAAGCGAGCAGCCTTCTAACCCCATGTAGAGTTTCCCTTTGTGAAAGCTAACCAGAACCTGGCCATGGTGTGTGTATCTGGGTTACGTATCTGTATTCTGTGTGTGTGTCTCAGTTGGAGGATCAGTACAGATCTGTGGGCTGAGACAGACCAGATCCCTTCCCCTCTAGACCCCAGTTAAACCCCCCTCTACCCTTGCTTAACTCACACCACGTGAAGCGCTTAGTTCATAACCATGAGTATGATAATGGCTTCTTGTGTTTGTGTAATAATGTTCTCATGAACAACATGTTAGACACTAGTCAATGCCGGAAACTCTTAAAACACTCGCTAAAACTACAAGGGAGAAGCCTGAGGGTGGAAACTCATTAGGACTCCAAAGTCAGAGACTTTATTGCACATCAGAGAGAGAATCAGAACAACTCAACAGAGACGACGAAAGACCAAATGGGTCTAAATCACTGAGGTCCCCAGGCTGAGAGAAAGAGAGAGAGACAGACAAAGTGATCCAAATATATCTCTCTCCCCAAATCTGGAAAACATTTATTTCCTGTCACTTCTCTCCCATATTCTGAACAGCCCCAGCACCACTGTAAAACTGTCTAACCTGGATGTACTGTAGAACCCACCATAGTACAGAGACAGCGTTTGTCAAGGAAATGATCTAATGCATCGACCAATAAACGACCGAGGCTCTGTGACTGTTGTCACCTTCCTTGATGTAAGAGCAGGGATTGACGCTGTCGACCAAACTAACAGACAGGTATCAATTTATTTTTCTGCCCAGTGAGACCTCTGATTGCTCCAAGGCTATATATGGTGTTCCACAGGGCTCTGTGGAGGGGCCGTTTCTGTTCACATTATACATGCTGATCGTCTGGCAGAGGTGGCACCACAGGCCCCAGAGTGGTGTAGCGGAAAACAAAATTCTGGGGTACATCATTTTTCCTGATCTGGTAACCTAACCAGGTAAAACTATGGCCCTTATACGGTATGACGTGATTCATCTGTTGAATATGGGCTATGATGGGACCAGAGTTTTTCTAATCAGGTCACATGGTTTAAAAAAACTCTTGGCCTTGGGGGGGATGAAAGCCCTGTTAAACTGCAGCAACCAGTACTTGTTGTTATGAATTATATTTTAAAGAAGGACTGGGGGGGTCCTATACACAGACACTCAGAAAGCTACATGATTGGATAATATGCAGGTTTGCATCATGTAGTCCTGCTCCTGCTCAACTGTAATACTCATAACAAAATGTACTCACAGTCTGTCAGCTACTGTGTTTAATGATTAATTCAAGTTTATACTCTTGGATTGAAAAAGTCTAGGTAACCTGGTTAGCCCAAGTTTAAATATAAACCAAATGTAATCCCATTGGGTTATAAATAGCCCACACTACGTTACCACTTTGTTTACCCTGGCCAGAGGGACAGCGCCCATAGGAGGCCTGACTATGCAGCTGCTGTTAGTAGCCTACAGTGGATCAGACTCAAAAAATGTCTCGTTACCATGCAACACATGTCAGATCGCTAATGTTTAGGAGTAAAGGCTGCTCCATTGATGTAAGAGTTTTTGCTTGTGTCTGTTGGGAGTGATGTGCTATCAGCTCGCGAAATAAATACCAGAGGAAAGTGGAGAGCGCCTTGAGCATTAATCTGATTGGTCAAGACACACAAAGAGCCTGTAGCAGCACTTTGGTGTGAAAGACAGACAAATCATGAGGCAAATCGGTCTAAAAAACAGCACTTTGCCCCTTTTCTTATACACTTTGCGTAGATATATTTTATTAAACTAAATCAAAAGAGATTGAAAAGTGCTGTGGCAAATGCTGCTTCGCTACACATTTTCCGGGAGCCCTGCCACCTGGAATGTTACCCATAAACAAGTGTCTGTTTTCACCGCTATGCTTGTTGACCCCCGGAAGAGTAGCTGCTGCTTTAGCACCAGCTAATGGGGATCCTAATAAAATACAAAAAATGCTGACAATACACAACGTTTTAAAGAAACATGGCGAGGCAGTCTGCATTTTAGAGGCTTGACTCAAAAATATTAGAATGAGAAAAAGATACATTCAAAATGGTCTACAAGCGTCGTTACTCCGGCTGTATGATTAGTGTGTGTGTGTGTGTTTATTCTATAAAAGCTCATGAATTCCTACAGGTCCAAAGGGGCAAGGGTAAGTATGCCTGGGAAACATCTGGTCTGAAGGAGAGCTGACGTGCACACACGTGTGTCGCTTCTAGAGCTAACAAATACCACTCTCAGGGTCACAACACACACACACACACACACACACACACACACACACACACACACACACACACACACACACACACACACACACACACACACACACACACACACACACACACACACACACACACACACACACACACACACACACACACAGACAGACAGAGCGGTTACAGAAACACAGGGTAGAGTTACATGTCAGATGGGACCACTCTTTACTTTACAAAGCCTGTGCTTCCTGGATGTGTCATGCAAGGCGAACGGATTAACACACACAGAAATACCCACAGACAGCATCAGAGTGTGGGACTCAGTGGGGCACAGGGTATCTGGGTGATCTTTCAGCATGGTAACTATCAATCAGCACCACTGTATCTGAGTGACAGCTTCCTGTTTGGACAGGAAGTGGTTGTTTCCAAGTAGAGGGGGAGGTCAGAGTGGGTGCATGTGTGTGTGTGTATTTTTTTTTGTGTTCTTTGTGTGTGTGTGTGTGTGTGTGTGTGTGTGTGTGTGTGTGTGTGTGTGTGTGTGTGTGTGTGTGTGTGTGTGTGTGTGTGTTGGACTTACTTCTGTTCCGGCAACCATAGGGTTCCCCAGGTCACACACCACCAGTCTGGAGTCATTCACCATCCTGTACTCACAGTTCAACCTGGATAGAGCCTGGAGAGGAGAGGAAGTGGAAGGGAGAGGGTGGCAGAGAGGTGATATGTGGGGGAAGGGAGGAGAGGAAGAGAGTGAAGAATGTTCTGACAGTAACAACCTCATCTCATCCATCTTAGGGCCCCATTACACATTCATTCACTCACTCTCTAGGGAAAAAACCCTGACGTTGTCAACAGGATGTAATGTAATGGTAAAGAGGTCAGCAAGGCGGTAGGGTCTAGTTGAGCTGGTCTAGGGTTGGGGCCAGTGTGGGGGGTGGAAGTGTGTGGGAATGTGTGTTCTCACCTCTATCCTGCGTTCCACTCCTATGTAATCAGCCTCAGGGGGTAGGAGTGTGTGTAACTCAGTCTCATATGCCCCCTCTCCTTTGTTAACCGCGTTTATGGTCAACATGACCAGGTTGTCATCCCCGACCACCAGCTCTGTATGGTCTCTGTGTTTGCAGGAGAGAGAAATAAACAAGTCAATACTATGTCAAACAGTAGAGGTTGGAGTGTGTGTGAGTGTGTGTATCAGTCAGAGGAGAATGACAGGGTTTGTGTTAGCCTGCCATGGCAATTGCATACAGATGAAAACAGAAGAAAAACATGCACGCACACGCACGCACGCACGCACGCACGCACGCACGCACGCACGCACGCACGCACGCACGCACGCACGCACGCACGCACGCACGCACGCACGCACGCACGCACGCACGCACACACACACACACACACACACACACACACACACACACACACACACACACACACACACACACACACACACACACACACTCTCTTGCTAATGTAAACAATTAGAGAGCAAACTTCTCTCCCTGCGTGCTGTAACACAGTCCTAGCCTTTGTTTAGGTGTGCGTGTGTGAGTGTTTGTATGAATGTGTGTGAGTATGTACATACGTTGAAAGTTTACAGGTTGACAAGGACTTTTCTGAATCAGCATGCCTCACTTGGCAGGTCAGGGCACAACACACCACAAGGCGTAACACACCACTATATCAGTAAGGTTACTTAACTACTGTTTTTAAAATGAGACCGTAACGGTTTCATGTTGACGTATATGCTACACATGTTACATACAGTACATACTTACATGCTTGCAGATAGCTGGAGGTCTGGAATACACTCGTTGTCTTCCCCACAGTCCAGCAGAATATATGCCTGAGAAATAAAGGAGAAAGGGAGAGACCAATGGGGAGAGGGACGGGGGACGGGGGTTAAGGTCGAGTCTAACGATATGCTGTAAGGGGTCTTGATTGGATGAGAAAGAGAGCCCACACACACACACACACCTGTTCCTGCAGGAAGCTACTGCTGTAACGGTTGAGGACAGGGGGGAGGTCCAGGTTGGAAGGAGGGGCTAAACTGTAGTTCAGAGCCAATGAGATGGGAGTCAATTTATCCCTAAACTCATCCTCCCCCTGAGGGACAGAGAAAGAGGGGGGTACCGTGTAACAGAACGTTTGTTCACTAGAACACAATAACTTGTCCAAAAACAGGTTCAGCTGAGTTGACAGATATTTTGAGAGGATCTCGTCCAAACATAGCAAGGATGGAGGCCTCTTTTCTTTAAAAAAAAACTAGAATTATACTTTTTTGGCAGAGGAGTGTGTTTGACTTACTCGTAGGTAGACAGTATAGTTCAGGCAGGAGTGAGGACGGCTGTGGCCAAGCGTTAGGACCCCTGTGTGCTGGGGCTGATGGGAATCCAGGAAATATACTCTCTTAACTCCGCCCCTCACACCTTTAAGCCAATCCAGTTGCAGCTCTGCATTCAGGACTGGGAGAGGTGGAGGAGATAGGGGGATGGAGGGAGAGAGTGAGTGAGTGAGGAGGGGTTCCATATGGTCCCATCGTGTGCAGAAGTGTGTGTGTATTCTCATCTGGTGTGCAGGAGGGAACCATGGGTATGGTCTACTTTATCCCTTTTAGTTTCTACAGAGCATCATTAGCCAGTGGAAACAATGCATTCATACAGTTAGCATCACTAACACTAACTTAAGCATAAACCTCTCCCTCCCCCCTCTTCATCCTCAGTCAGAGCTACTTACCTACAGAGTCTGGGATCCCCACACCGCTCACCTTTGCACAAATATCTACCCTTAGACTGGATAACAGAGAGAGAGAGAGGTAGAGAGACATGGGAGGTTGAGACAGGATAAAAAATTGCTCCTCTGTATGTCAGTGTGTGTTTGTGTGTGCACGCGCTCATCTCAATCTCACACACACACACACACACACACACACACACACACACACACACACACACACACACACACACACACACACACACACACACACACACACACACACACACACACACACACACACACACACACACACACACACACACACACACACACACACACAGGTTCTCTAGCAGTGAGATGCCTGCCAACCAGAACCACTCAGGACAGAACAATGAGCACCAATTAGAAGAAAAACTTCCTCTTTACTGCTCGTCCTCTCAGTCTCCCCAAAACAACCAGAAAAACTCCTCAACTGGCCAAAGCTCTCAATAAAACAACTATTCAATAAAATAAAAAGCAACAATCCCAGACAGTCCTCAAAACTCCCTAATAGTACATGTGTTGTTGTGTCCTGTCTCGTTCCTCCAGCCAGTCTGATGGTTTATTTCAATCAGCTGTGTTTGTTTTTACAGAATTCCACAGTTTGGTGCCGTTTGTCAATCTGCCCAAACGCACCATGTCTCTGTCCTGCCAACACACATAGCCTAAAAATCACCCTATTGGTCAATTGTCTGTCACTCACTAGGTTACCTAGTGACTGTGTGTGTGTGTGTGTGTGTGTGTGTGTGTGTGTGTGTGTGTGTGTGTGTGTGTGTGTGTGTGTGTGTGTGTGTGTGTGTGTGTGTGTGTGTGTGTGTGTGTGTGTGTGTGTGTGTGTGTGTGCGCGTGTCTACTCACCAGGTCACCATGGTATCAGATTCTGTCAGGAGGCAGGATCGGTCATCAGGGTTCAGGATTCTAGGAGTCAGGATCATCTCTGCCTCCACTGACACTACAGGACGAGCCCTACACACACACACACACACACACACACACACACACACACACACACACACACACACACACACACACACACACACACACACACACACACACACACACACACACACACACACACACACACACACACACACACACACACACACACACACTTAATCTCACCATTGTAAACTAGCAGCCAATCTGATACATGAAACAATGTAGTCTAGCCAATCAGATAATTAGATATCTTACCTGTACACCGACACCTCCCCTTTACCAAATGCTCCCACTATCAGATCTACAGTGAAAGAGAGAGAGAGAGAGAGAAAGAGAGAGAGCAAGACAGGGAGACTGCATGAGCTTCAAAGAAACGCACAGATGGGACTGATTTCAAGGTCTCCAGCAATCTTCATCAAGCACAGACCTCTCACGTTTTACACACACTGACACAGATACACACACATGCACAAACACATTTTGTCTGTACCAGCTTTGAGTAGTGAATATAACTATTTTTGCAGCACTATTTTGGTTCAGAATGAAACTATCAAAATAGGAACACAATGTGTGTGTGTGTGTGTGTGTGTGTGTGTGTGTGTGTGTGTGTGTGTGTGTGTGTGTGTGTGTGTGTGTGTGTGTGTGTGTGTGTGTGTGTGTGTCGCTACGGAGAGACCCCACGGCACATTCCAGCTCCATTAGAACATTCCCATTGGTCCAATCAGAAACCTCTGCTACACAACGAGAACATTCCCTCACTTTACTATAATCATGTGCCTTATACAACTAGTCAGTCTGTAGCAGCTACACAACTTGTCCAGTGCTCTACTCAGTTAATTTGTGTTTATGTGTTTTGAAGATGAAGAGTCTTAATTGGGTTTTTGTTTAAAATAGAGCTGCACTTTAATGAGTGTGGTCATGGGAGACATACCACTCTCTCTCACACACACACACACACACACACACACACACACACACACACACACACACACACACACACACACACACACACACACACACACACTGAAAGTCTGAAACCGCAGTGGGAAAGAGACTTAATCAATACAAGCCTTCCCTGCCAGACACACTAAGCTAACACAACGCTAACACAGGACTGACCCCAAACCATAGATCTAGCTAGTCCTGTCACTGGAAGACAGAGGTTAAACTAAGCTCTGAAGCTGATACAGCACTGGGACTGAGGCTAAGACAAGTCATGCTAATATCAATGAGGCTGAGGGTCAGATGCTAAGATAAGTCATGCTAATATCAATGAGGCTGAGGGTCAGAGGCTAAGTAAGGTAAGTCATGCTAATATCAATGAGGCTGAGGGTCAGATGCTAAGATAAGTCATGCTAATATCAATGAGGCTGAGGGTCAGAGGCTAAGTTTACTCATGTTAATATATCAATGGGACTGGTTAAGCTCATTAGTTCTGACCTCTGCAGTTCTGTTTGAAAGAGTTCTGAGCTCTCTAGTTCCATTGGTCTAGTGAATGGGGAAAAATGTGGTTTTGAAGACACGTGACAGAGAGGTTGTTTCTAGTTTACTAGTAACAGTCAAGTCGAGAAATCCTCCTCAGATAGCCTCTTATCTGTTGGGAATATACATACCTGGCTATCCATCAAATGAAACGGACTAGGTTAAGTCTTGATGCTGATAGAGGGCTAGAGTGTGACACACCCATGCACACTGTGAGTGACATCTGTTTAAATGGTTAAACTATTAGAGTCAAATAAGATCTATTGAGTGTGTGTATGTGTGTGTGTGTGCACACATGCATTTGCCTCTGTATGCGTGTGTGTTCTTGTGTGTGTGCGTGCGCGTGTTTAAGTGAGCGTGAGTCTAAATTGAATGTAGGAGTGGTCCATCTGTTTTTGCTGTCAGTGAGAGTGCCTTAGCCTGCTGGTCCTCTGAAACCACAACATTACACCCTAGCCCCCAGTGTGTGTGTGTGTGTGTGTGTGTGTGTGTGTGTGTGTGTGTGTGTGTGTGTGTGTGTGTGTGTGTGTGTGTGTGTGTGTGTGTGTGTGTGTGTGTGTGTGTGTTTGTGTGTGTGTGTGTGTGTGTGTGTGTGTGTGTGTGTGTGTGTGTGTGTGTGTGTGTGTGTGTGTGTGTGTGTGTGTGTGTGTGTGTGTGAGAAGTGGGACCTCTAGCTGTCTGTGGGGTACGGGGGGCAGTTGGAAAGGTAGAGGTGAGGAGGGAAGGTGGAAAGGGGGAAAGGAGGAAGAAGGGGAACGAGGCAGAGAGGAGGAAAGAGGACAGCAGCTAAAGCACTTGGCCTTTCAACCACAGTCTGTAAAAGTCATCAGAGCTAAGGTGTGCTTTCAGCAGGCAGATCTAACTGCACACACACACGCAAAAAGTACAGTCCAAACATCAGCTCAGCCTCAGGGACCCAAACTTCCAACAGAAGAATGCTGCTCTCATTCCAAAGTCCTGGATCTGTCCGTCTTACACTCCAACCCCACTACTCCGTAGGTGTATGTGTGCATACGTACGTGCCAGTGGAGGCTGCTGAGGGGAGGACGGCTCATAATAATGGCCGGAATGGAGCGAATGGAATGGCATCAAACAACTGGAGACCATGTGTTTGATGTATCTGATACCATTCCACAGATTCCGCTCCAGTCACTACCATAAGCCTGTCCTCCCCAGTTAAGGTGCCACCAACCTCCTGTGGTGCGTGCCTGTGTGTGTGTGTGTGTGTGTGTGTGCGCGAGTGCATGTTCCTCCCATAGGTACATCTGTACTCCTTACCCAGCCGTTCTTTTCCCTCTGAAAAGTGCTACTGACACAGAGGCTGATTTGGGGTAAATGTACCTTTGGAGTAAATAAAACATAGCCTATGACACACTTTCCCCTTCCAAGTCAATCATATTTCCACACTGATAAAAACATGTCTGCCACCACTGATTTGAGGTTAGTATGTAAACACACGCACATACAGACACACATTTGGAGTAAGTGTACCTTTGGGGTATGCTGAGTAACTAAACCTCTAGGCCAGTCCGGACTCCCTGCTCTGAGAAATATGGCTGCCATCCAACGTTTACACGCCCTGTCAGAGACTGGCTGCTTCAAACTTCTGTATGAGCTCTCTCTTTAGAACCAGTGTTCAGTGTGTCCACTGTCAAAGTGTTCAGTGTGTGTGTGTGTGTGTGTGTGTGTGTGTGTGTGTGCTGTGTGTGTTTTCTGTTCAGTAGAGCTGAGTCGGTGGGATTGCTGATTGGCAAGTTAAATGTCTACAGCATTTGATCTCTACCGCTGAACATAATTTCTGCCATCAGGCCATCTGACCTTAGCTTTAACCCTAGGAGTGGGAACAGCAGAGCTTCCCAGGGTCAGTGTGCATCTAGCAAGCTGTAACCTCTGTGCACTAGGGACATCTCCTGCTGTTCCTGACTGATTGCTCTCTCTGACTCTGACCCAGTCACTTCTCCAGGGTTGGTTTAAATAGGAACACTCCTTCCAAGAAGCTGATGTGCAACCTTGTTGTGAAAGACCTCAAGACTTGTGTTGCCTCTGAGAGATGCCGCCTAGACTTGAGCTCGGTGGGTTAATGCAGTCTTGAGGCGTGCAGACAATCGAGGTTTGATACCCAGCTGGACACATGAGTCCCCTGGTAGAGACACATGACTGTATCCATCAGGAACACTGATCCATCTCTCTAATTCTCCCGCCCTTCTCTCTCTAAGAGTAACATGGGTTTTGTACCTATGGGATCATACAACATGTTCAAATCACCTTTTTAAACACTCACACAGCAATTCAGACTACCACTGACTGAACATGTAAATACAGACACAGGCTTTCCCTTCAGATTGCTGTTGTGTGGCATGTTCATCTGTACCATGACATCACAAAAGAGGAAGTCTCTCCAAAGTAATATCAGCCACATGAACATGTTCTTCTAAAGAATTGGAGGCCTGTGTCAGCTAGAGGCCTACAACACTATGGTGAAATATCTGGCAAACAGACTAAACACTTTCAAAGGGAAATTTAAAAAAAATATCAACTTCACATTCATCATCTTCAGCACCATCCCAACATGAACATATGTGTAAATGGCACGTTTCTATGTTTTGTAGCAAAAATAATAAAGAAAATAAGTGTTTCCAATGACATCATCAAACAATTAGTAGGCAATTAGTAGACAATGCCTACTCATAATTGGTTAAAATCACACGATGCACACTGATGATGTCATTGGAAACACTTATCTCCCTCATATCTTTTTTTCCACAAAACATGGAAACACTATTTTCACATACGTTGATGTTGGGGTGGTGCTGGAGATGATGAATATGAAGTTGAAACATTTTGACATTTCCTTTAGATGTTTTAGTGCACATGCCCCCCTCCCCCCTCTCTCTCTTCCTGGGACAGGACAAGAAGTCCTCAGAGAATCGTTGTGGCAACAGCTCTGTAACCCCACTACCCCTCCTGAGTAACGACTTCAGCAGAAGAAGGGAGGAGAGAAGTGAAACGGAAAAAAGAGGATAAAATAAGTAAGGTGCATGGGAGTGTACCAGGGTAATGGTTGTTGTCCAGGTCTCTGTCCCCCCTCAGGGTGAAGCCGTAGCCGGAGAGGCCACTACTGGAGGCCCAGGCTCCATAGAGCTCCTGGCTGAGGGTTAGGCCGCGGGCCGTCAGGTCTCTCTGGCCATTGTAGATCAACACCAGGCCACTCCGGTCCTCCCCACCAAACGGACAACCCACCGCCACGTCTATCAGACAGAGAGAGGGGGGGGGGGGGGGTATGACGGTAGGAAACACAGATAGAAACACAAAACCAACTCCAGTATGAGTTATAAGGCTGGCCGTCTGAAGTGATACAGCAGACCAGCACACATCAGCAGGAGAGAGGGATGAGAGAAAAAGAACGAGAGAGAGGGGGATGGTTTAGACATCATCAAGTGAAAGCCCCTGAGGGAGAGGTAAAGAGACTACCTAGGACTACCCCTTTCTCTTTCCATTTCCTTCTTTCTTTCTCTCTCTCTCTCTGTCCAAATGTATATGTCAAACATGTAGAACTGTCTAATAGGCACAGGCAGGAGATTCTGGGGCAGTGAGCAGCCGATGGTTACCCTCCACCAGTGATTTCCAGGTGCTAGTCCCCCCCCCACACACACACCACAACTCCCCACCTACATCATGTTCGCTGTAGGGAAAAATGGAGTTGAAAACTACAAACAGAGGGTTGTCATGGTTACACTGCTCTGTGATTATGAGGGAGGTAATCAGAGACACACACACACAGATATACACACACTACTGTATGATAAGGAGGGAGAACATCACAGTGTCTCAGACTCTAGTCTCCATTGTGGCTCAGACAGCTGGAGTCTCTGGCTCCATTCAAGCTCCATTCTGGCTCCGCTTGCGCTGCAGTTTTCTGAGGCTAATGGATCCTCTACTGATCTGTCCTGTGTGTGATCACCTCCACATTCCCAGTCTAACCCAGCCACACCCTGGCTGATGTATCAACCTTAGGACAAAAGCCTTTGAGTTCACTCAATGCATGTGTGTGCGTGTGTGTGTGTGTGTGTGTGCAGGCTTATCAAATCATACTTAATTTGCCACGTGCCGAATACAACAAGTGTAGACCTTACCGTGAAATGCTTACTTACAAGCCCTTAACTCTTCTTGAACTGCACAGTTGGTTAAGAAAATATCTACCAAATAAACTACAGTAAAAAAATATATAAAAAGTAACACAATAACATAACAATAATGAGGCTATATACAGGAGGTGCCGAGTCAGTGTGAAGGGGTACAGGTTAGAGGTAATTTGTGCATGTAGGTAGGGGTGAAGTGACTATGCATAGATGATAAACAGCGAGTAGCAGCAGTGTGCAAAACAAATAGAGGATGTGGGGGTGGGGTCAATGTAAATGGTCCGGTGGCTATTTAATTAATCGTTCAGCAGTCTTATGGCTTGGGGGTAGAAGCTGTTAAACCTTTTAAGGATCGGCCCTTTTTTCAATATTCGCCTAAAATGACATACCCAAATCGAACCGACTGTAGCTCAGGCCCTGAAGAAAGGATATGCATATTATTGGTAATATTTGAAAGGAATGTAGGAGAATATAACACATTAGATCTGATAGAAGATAATACAAAGAAAAAACTGTTTTTTAGTACCATCATCTTTGAAATGCAAGAGAACGGCCATAATGTATTATTCCATCCCGGGTGCAATTTAGACGTATGTGCAAAGTTTTAGACTGATCCAATGAACTATTGCATTTCTGTTCAAAATGTTGTGTCAAGACTGCCCAAATAAGCCTAATTTGTTTATTAATAATTTTTTATGTTCAAAACTCTGCACTCTCCTCAAACAATAGCATGGTATTCACTGTAATAGCTACTGTAAATTGGACAGTGCAGTTAGATTAGCAAGAATTAATATGTCTATGTCCTGGGAAATTTTCTTGTTACTTACAACCTCATGCTAATCACATTAGCCTACGTTAGCTCAACTGTACCACAGGGGACCCACCAAGTTTGGAGCCTTTTGGTCCTAGAATTAGCACTCCGGTACAGCTTGCCGTGCGGTAGCAGAGAAAACAGTCTATGACTTGGGTGACTGGAATCTGTCAATTTTATGGGCTTTCCTCTGACACCGCCTATTATATAGGTCTTGGTCAGATGCCAAGCAGTTTCCATACCAGGCGGTGATGCAACTGGTCAGGATGCTCTCGATGGTGCAGCTATAGAACTTTTTGAGGATCTGGGGACCCATGCCAAATCTTTTCAGTCTCCTGAGGGTGTCTCGACTCCCACCGAAGGTGGCTCCTCTTCCTGTTTGGGCGGTGGTCGTCGTCACCGGTCTACCAGCTGCCACCGATCCCCTTTTCCTTTTCTGTTTGTTATGTCTTATTGGTTGCACCTGTTTCTTGTTTTAGTTTTGATTCAGGACTATTTAGGCCCCCCTGTTTTTGTGCGGGCTTGTTCTCTGTTAGTCAAGGTTGTTGTGTGTTGTGCTCCCTGTCTGTTTGTGCCCTGTTTTGGGTTGGACACTTTCTTTGATATTCGCCTGTTGTTTTGGGTGTGTGTTGTGGATGCCGCAATAAAGCCTGGTTTTCCACATTATCCTCTGCTCTCTGCGCTTGACTCTGCACCCACCACTCCAGGCTGTGTGACAGAGGAGGGAAATATTTTGTTGTGCCCTCGGCACGACGGCCTTGGTGTGTTTGGACCATGATAGTTTGCTGGTGATGTGGACACCAAGGAACTTGAAACTCTCGACCCGCTCCACTACAGCCCCGGGGATGTTAATGGAGGACTGTTCGGCCCACCTTTTCCTGTAGTCCACGATCAGCTCCTTTGTCTTGCTCACATTGAGGGAGAGGTTGTTGTCTTATATGTGCGTTTGAGTGACTGATTGAGTTATGCCTCCCCACTGATAGACATTGATTCAGGTTTATTGATTTAGTACTGATGATGATGATGGTGTGGAGGGAGTGGTGGGAGAGTGGCTCATTTTAAGAACATAAACACATACATAAATAACTAAGTAGGATTGTTATCATATGTTCACCAGAGAAATGCCTGAGGCTCCGAAAAGCATTTGGGCTCCAGACCTGAACGTGTTTGGGTGTGTGTGTGTGTGTGTGTGTGTGTGTGTGTGTGTGTGTGTGTGTGTGTGTGTGTGTGTGTGTGTGTATATGTGTGTCACAGAAGGTTGGTGGCACCTTAATTGAGGAGGACAGGCTTGTGGTAATGGCTTGAGTGGAATGAGTGGAATGGTATGCAAAATGTGTTTGATTCGAATCCATTTGCTCTGTTCCAGACATTATTATGATCCGTCCTCCACCCATCTGCCTCCACTGGTGTGTGTGTTTAAAGAGCAAACACAACGAGAGGCAGAATGAACTCTGGGCAGTGGGACAGAAACTTCCAGAAGCCCCTATCTTAGTTGACATCTGGAGATGAAAAATAACTCTCTCTCTGACACACACACACACACGCGCGCACACACCTCAAACCCTGCTCATCAGTACAGGAAGTGGGGGAAGAACTCCACAAGGAAACACTAACACCGCAATTTCTGATTGGCCGAAGAACCTTCGGTTTCCCACATCGGAGCATCTGATAAGATATCTGCTCTCCAAGACCAAACAACCAGAGATGAAGAGGAAACATATAAAAACCTCTGCCTACCAATACACTGGGAGTGGACACTGAACGGGAAGAAAGAGAGGGGAAAGACACACACACACACACACACACACACACACACACACACACACACACACACACACACACACACACACACACACACACACACACACACACACACACACACACACACACACACACACACACACACACACACACACACACACACACACACACACACACACACACACAGCTTACCGTTGTATCCATCCTGGTTGAGGTCTCCTAGCGGGGCGATGGCAGTGCCAAAGCGTCCAAAGGTGTGTGTTCCCGTCAGGAGAAGGGGCTCGGAGAAGGTGAGCGGGGAGTGCTGGAGGTACAGGTAGACACGGCCCACCTCCTTGGGTTTACTCTCCCTCTCTCTCTCCATGTAGAGAGGTGCTCCTACCAGTACATCATCATACCTGGGGGAAAGATACACAGCTTTAGAACACACACACACACACACACACACACACACACACACACACACACACACACACACACACACACACACACACACACACACACACACACACACACACACACACACACACACACACACACACACACACACATAGCTTAGTGTGTTATACAGACATGTCAGAAAGGATGTGGTCTGGCTCCAGAAATAGAGTTCAGTAATCAGAATCAGAGAACAAGCTACAGCTGGAACACATACTAACAATCCTCTCCCTCTCGTTCCCCCCTCGCCCACTCAACTGTCTTCATCCTTAGCTCGGACTAAACAATTATTTCACTGCAAGAACCATGAAGATCTGTAGGGACAGGAAGAGAGGGAAGAAGTGGCCAAGTGGCAGACGCAGAGAGACGAGAGAGAAAAGCTAAGCCCCTTAAATTGAAAATTAAATTGAGAGAGCGAGCGAGAGAGCGAGAGAAAGTGATAGAAAAAGTGAGAGAGACAGACAGACAACTCACCCATCTCCGTTGAGGTCAGTAACGGCCACAGAATAGCCAAAGTAGGAAGCCATCTGACAAAACATTTCACAACATGACTCTACAGTCAGGGATGTACAGCAGTGCTATAAAGTAGTCAGGTAAAAGATTAATAGCAGTGTGTTTATGTGTGTGTGTATGTGTGTATGTGTATGTGTGTGACGTTACTGTGTGTTACTGACCTGCTCTCCTGTGAAGTTCATGATAAATGTCAGATTAGTGGAGTTAATCACAGCTACCTGAAACAGGACACAAGAGTCACACACCTAATACGGGTACACACAGGCATCATGCAAACACATTCACAGGATGTAATGAGCTGAAATAGAAACAGAATTCTTCAGCCCATCACCATTGCCTTACCCCCTCCCCTCCTCAGTTCCGTACCCTCCATTTCCATAACCCCAGATGTGGGGGAGACAGAGGGGTTGGGAATTCCTTCAAAAGACCTACAATAACAACCACATGGAGACAGCCAGGGGCGACACACACTCACCCATAAACATGTGCACGCACTCACAAAGTTAGAGAGACAAACACATACACAAAACACCAACAAATATAGAGAAACAGACAGGCGGACAGGCAGACGGACGGACATACACACAGACAGTCGCTCGGAATGACAGACAGAGAGAGGCAGACAGAGGGAAAGACACATGTGCAGACACTTAACTCCCTGGCCCCCCCTCCTCCGCCTCTCTCTCAGGGGTGTCAGGCTGGTTGTCCTCCCAGGTCTGAGAAGCTTAACGTGGGCTGACAGCTACTCTAGTCTCATCAGGCCAAACAGACCTAACCCTGACGCCCACTGACCACAAATGTGAGGGCTACCGGCCCCAGAGCCTGTTGACACAACCTCACAGTCTTGTCTGCTCTGAATACATCTCTATCTAGGTTTCAGTGTCTGTCAGTGTGTGCGTCTGTGTGTGCGTGTGTGTGAGCAGGCAATGAGCTGTGTGTTAGAGGTGAGGGGTCATGTGTGTGTCAGGGAAAGGGGTCAGGCTGGGTCAGCTCTCATGGAGAGGAAGTTGTGTGTCATTTAGGAGAGTCCAGGACACACACAAACACACACAGATAGGACTGTGTTGTGGTCAGAGTGGGGGGAGTTGTTGTTGCTAAGCGATAGTAACTCGGAATGGAATTCTACTTTGGAAACATTTCCTCTCTGGACACACAGGAATTTAAAAATTCAATACTTACATATACTGTGTGTGTGTGTGTGTGTGTGTGTGTGTGTGTGTGTGTGTGTGTGTGTGTGTGTGTGTGTGTGTGTGTGTGTGTGTGTGTGTGTGTGTGTGTGTGTGTGTGTGTGTGTGTGTGTGTGTGTGTGTGTGTGTGGTTGTGTGCTGTTGTGCATGCGTGTGATTCTGTACTTACATATCCAAAGTTCTGTGCCCCTCTCGGAACACCAGCTATCAGCTCTGGAAAGGAGAGGGGAACACACATTACATCACACTGCCTGCCTGCTTTTCTGTCTGCCTGTCTGGATGCCTGCCTTTCCGTGTGGCTCTGTCTCTAGGCCACCCTGACTGAAGACACTAAAAGCTGAAGAAAGATAGAGAGGGGTTTTGATATGAGTACCTCCCCCAACCCTGTTCCCAGTACAGACCAGACCACAAACCCAAGCCAGCAAGCTCCAGCTTTAAGGAATTCAAAGATGAGACCACAACCAGCCTACAACCACAATAAAATCATAATACAACCATGTGTCAACCTTTGGTTTGGCACTTGGTGCCATGTTTTAATTAGGAAGATGTAGGAGGCAGAACATATGGTTTCGTAGCAAGTTACATTTCTTGGTTAGTTTGCAGTGTAATTACTAGTTAGTTACGGTTCATGGGAGTAGCCTCTGAAACCCTGCAAGCACCAAACACACAGAGATGAAAGTGTTGTATTTTACCTTGCTCTGAGTCTCCTGTGAATTCCCCCACTGCCACAGAGTAACCTGCAGACAAGAGAGATATATTAGTGAGTGAGCGTGTGAGTGTTTGTGTGTGTAGATGAAACTGTGTGTGTGTGTGTTACCTAGGTAGCTGTCGTCATGGGTATCAGCTGCAGCGTGTGTGTGTTTCTCTCCAGGGACTCTCCTGAGCACGGCTTTCAGAGAGTAACCATTCAATATCTCTGCTACGCCTGCAGTCATCACCTGACCTGGAGAGAGAGAGGTCAGAAACACACAATGGTCAGTAACGGACAGGCCAACCCCAGACCCAATGGGAAGCAATAACTTCCGCACTGTCAGTCTATCATACACACATGCACACCCTCACACACACTTTCCTGCCATTTGTTATGAAACTCACAGGTATGAGGTGCTCTTCCCTGAGAAACACTGAAACACCTCGTTAACACAAGTTAGAATGACACACGCATACACACTTTCTCTCTCTCTCTCGCTCTCTCTCTGCTATTGTAGCAAATGCTGTGCGATGGAGGGGGAGGTCAGACAAACATAGGCCTACTGCTTTATCTCCAGCTGCCCTCAACCTCACATCAATCCTCCTTAATGTGGTGGGTCCTGGCAGAGAGAAATCGCCCCTGTCTCAGACTCCCACTTTTCCTAACTCCCTTCAGACTTGGACGCTAAGCCTAAATACAGACGCATACCTACACAGACCCTAACCCAAGTCACAGACTTACAAAGACAGACCTTCTACTCAGACAAGACAGACCCTCTTCACAGACCGTAACCACAGACACAGACCTTCTCCACACACACACACACACACACACACACACACACACACACACACACACACACACACACACACACACACACACACACACACACACACACACACACACACACACACACACACACACACACACACACACACACACACACACGCACACACTCCACAGACAGCTCCTAACCCTAATTACAGAAACAGACCCCTAGCCCTCTGCAGACTTCCTCATTACTGATAGTATAAGAGGTTCCTTCAGATCCTCTGATAATAAGCTGTATAAAAGGCTTCCCATAATAACTCAGCATAATCACCTGTGATAATAGCTGTATATTAGGGACAATAAACTCTCTGCTCAGAGCTTTTATAAACATCTAGAGGAAGTGTTTAAACACCAGGAAGCTGAGCCAAGCTGAGGGCAACGACATGCGCACACACACACAAACGCTTATACACACAAACCAGGGGCATAGAGAGATCATAAACCACCTTCAACAAAGGATTAATACAACATAATATGAACTCATAAAAATACTCACTGACTATCCATCTCTCTTTCTCTCTCTCACCCACTTCTGTCTCTCACTCCATTTTGAAGGCATATTGTAACATCTGCATCCAACTCACACCCTCAAACACGTAGATCCCCTGAACGCAGCTCACTCTCCAGATCCCAATCACCTGAATTCTGATCACCTGTTCACACACCTGTATGTCATTATAACACACTATTTGGTTCAGTTCTTTGCACCCCATCACTGAGGTATTGTTTGTTTTGTGACACACGTCTTTCTGCGCTGGTTTTCCCCGTGATTTACTCCTCCCGTGTATGATATCAAATCAAATCAAATCAAATTTATTTATATAGCCCTTCGTACATCAGCTGATATCTCAAAGTGCTGTACAGAAACCCAGCCTAAAACCCCAAACAGCAAACAATGCAGGTGATGATAGTCTTTGCCTGCCTCACTAATGACACCTTTTGCCTATTCCCTGCCTGTACCTTAGCCTATCAGATTTCCTGTTATCAACCTATTGCCTGATCTCCCGTACTACGTTACCAGCCTTTTCCCTGCCTGTACTGTTGCCATGTTGGACCCCCTGTGTATGACCTTCTGCCTGCCCCTGGACCCAGCTACCTGCCTCCTCCTGTGGTCCTTTACAATAAACACCTGCTACACCCTGCGCTTGAAACCAGCTCTCTGTCTACCATCATATTCATTACACATATGGCAGACCTAGTAGGCAGTTCTTGTTGTAAAAGCATGTTCCTATCCTCTTTCGTTTTTCAAATGAATTAAGCAACTGGAGCGATAGGGCACAGAGGTTAACATGATGTGGCCGTGATAAAAGGAGGAGCGTTTACTACCCTTTATTACTAACTGTCTCTCATAAACACACAAATGCACACTTGCATGCACACTCACCGTCACACACACACACAGCTGTGTGCTAATATCACCTCAATGAAGATAAGCAAGGAGACATCAGGACAGGAGAGACAGGAAGAGTAACCCCTCCCACCATGCCCCCCACAGCACACACACAGCCACACACTTTCCAACTTCAAGGTCCACTGTGAAGCAGGTGTCTGCCCTCCAACACACACTAATTACCATGGTGAGTGGGAGTTCCTCCACACCCCATTTCCCTCTGATCAGCTCATTACAACTGAGACCAGACTCACTCAAACACTTCCTGTCAGAGAGAGAGGAGGCAGGGGCTCTCACTCTACATTGTCCTAATCTTGCTTCTCCTGGGATCAAACTGCACACCAGGAACGAGAGAAATGAACTGGAGCAGTGCTTAATCAAATACTATGTGAATCCGAGTCTGGTGCAGGAATGTGCCTTCATCATGCTGCTAAACTCATCTCTTTCTCCCTCTCTCTGCCTCTTTTTTGCAATTCTATTGTTTCACATAGAGGGAGCTAATGTTACCTTGCCAGTAGAAGCTGCCAGGTCCACCCACCACCAGTGTCCCCTCCTGAGGAAGAGAAAGTCTGGGTCAGTCCAGGGTTAGGACTAACTTCCTCAAGACTGGACAACAGCTGAATTTAAAGTGCATTCGGAAAGTATTCAGACAGGTTATTAGATATTTTTGCAAATGTATTAAAAATAAACAGGCTGAAATATCACATTTACATAAGTATTCAGACCCTTTACTCAGTACTTTGTTGAAGCACATTTGGCAGCGATTACAGCATCAAGTCTCCTTGGGTATAACACTACAAGCTTGGCACATCTGTATTTGGGGAGTTTCTCCCATTGTTCTCTGCAGATCCTCTCAAGCTCTGTCAGGTTAGATGAGGACTGTCGCTGCACAGCTATTTTCAGGTCTCTCCAGAGATGTTCGATCGGGTTCAAGTCTGGGCTCTGGCTGGGCCACTCAAGGACATTCAGAGACTTGTCCCGAAGTCACTCCTGCGTTGTCTTGGCTGTGTGCTTAGACTTGTTGTCCTGTTGGAATGTAAACCTTCGCCCCAGTCTGAAGTCCTGAGTGCTCTGGAGCAGGTTTTCATCAAGGACCTCTCTGTACTTTACTTTGCATCTTTCCCTCGATCCTGACTAGTCTCCCAGTCCCTGCCGCTGAAAAACATCCCCACAGCATGATGCTGCCACCAGCATGCCACACCGTAGGAATGGTTCCAGGTTTCCTCCAGACGTGACACTTGGCATTCAGGTCTAATAGTTAAATCTTGGTTTCATCAGACCAGAGAATCTTGATTCTTATGGTCTGATAGTCCTTTAGGTGACTTTTGGCGAACTCCAAGCAGACTGTCTGGCCTCTCTCATCTTTTTAAGTGGGAGAACTTGCACAATTGGTGACTGACTAAATACTCTTTTGTCCCACTGTAAGTGACGATACTTAATCTACCTGTGTCAAACCAAATTCAATGCACTTTAAAGGCCCAGTGCAGTTAGAAAAATGATTTTCCTGTGTTTTATATATATTTCCACATTATGATAATGCACTTTTAGTGTAAGAGCTGTTTGAAAAGACCATCTGAAATGACAGCCTATTTTGTTGGGATGTAGTTTTGGCCTGCCTGGTGTCATCACCAGGTAGTACATTAGTTAATAGAACAATAAGAAAGTCAGTTCCAAAACTCTCTGCCAATAACATCTAATTTTTAGTTTTCCCCTCTCCACTCAGACCACTCCAAGACAGTTATAGCAAAATTCTTTTTGTTTATTTTTACCCTTTTAATCGGAAACAATCACAGTAAGGTACTTCATTGTTACCCAAACATTTTTTAATATTCAGATGAAAATGGCTGCATTGGACCTTGAACTGGCCTAGCTCATCCTGATTTACCTGTATACACTGATTGATAAACAGTGAAGAAACAATCATAAAATACAATGTCTGTGTCTGTCTGTTTGTTTCTCTCTCTCTCTGTGTGTGTGTGTGTGTGTGTGTGTGTGTGTGTGTGTGTGTGTGTACACTGTCTTCAGTCATCCATGTGTACTTCCTGTTGAAAATGACAGCTTCCTGTACAAGAGGGTACATTGAGCAGAGAGGCAGAGGGTTCAGATGTTCACATGAGCAAGGCCCTCTGTGATTGAAACAGACAAAGTTGCATGCCTCCTAGCTCCCTACCCTCTAACCCTGATTGTGTGTCTTTCTATAGCCCTGAGAAGGGAGGAGTCAGACAAAGAGAAAGTGAGGATGAGGAGGGAGGATGTTATGACAAACAGGTCTTTTTACACACACGTCTCGGAATATGTTGACTCGGCTGTGATTGTGTGTTAGAAAATAACTAAGGGGTTCTCTCTGTATTGAGGATGCCATGACATGGGCAGTGATGAGGATGTCATGACATGGACAGTGATGAGGATGTCATGACATGGACAGTGATGAGGATTGTCATGACATGGACAGTGATGAGGATTGTCATGACATGGACAGTGATGAGGATGTCATGACATGGACAGTGATGAGGATGTCATGACATGGACAGTGATGAGGATGTCATGACATGGACAGTGATGAGGATGTCATGACATGGACAGTGATGAGGATGTCATGACATGGACAGTAATGAGGATGTCATGACATGGACAGTGATGAGGATTGTCATGACATGGACAGTGATGAGGATGTCATGACATGGACAGTGATGAGGATATCATGACATGGACAGTGATGAGGATGTCATGACATGGACAGTGATGAGGATTGTCATGACATGGACAGTGATGAGGATTGTCATGACATGGACAGTGATGAGGATGTCATGACATGGACAGTGATGAGGATGTCATGACATGGACAGTGATGAGGATGTCATGACATGGACGGTGATGAGGACATCACGTGGGTAGTGATGGTTGTTACCTTGGTGAAGTCCACACTGAACCCGGCCTGGCAGAAACCCTGTCCCTCCGGGTCTGGATCATCTGACAAACACAATCACACACCATATCAGATCATTGTTTCAACCCTCCTATGATGAATTGTTATTAGTTGAAGTGTTCCACAAAGTCTGACCCTGGCCCTCCAAGTAGCTCGAACTTTACCTCTCCACTATTCCATATGTCCAAACTCTATGTGGAAGAAATCAGAGTGTATGGTGTGTGTGTGTGTGTATAAACCTGGCTGATAATGAATCATTCCCCATGTTCCAGAGGCACCCCGAGGAGAGGTGAAATGAGTCGTAACTACTCACACACACGCGCACACGCACACACACATACTGACTGCTATGTGTGTTAGCTGGAGTGTGTACGCTCGGAAGTCATAACTCCACATTAAATTCTAAACAGGAAGCTCCCAGAGAGAATTGTTGAAATACACACACTGGGTTGGAAACATTACAGAGACTGAGTGTGTGTGTGTGTGTGTGTGTGTGTGTGTGTGTGTGTGTGTGTGTGTGTGTGTGTGTGTGTGTGTGTGTGTGTGTGTGTGTGTGTAGTGTGTAGATATGTATATGTGTGCGTGGCGAGCGCAGGTGTGCTGGGTTTGTACAGTAGCATTGTGCGTCCAACCCCCTTGGGACCATCACGTTGATCTCAATAAAAACTGTCCAGTAGAGTAGAATGTTTTATGTTTTCCTTTTAGGTTGTTTGATGTCGATGTTGTAGAATATCACTGACAACATAAAACAAACCCTTAAATAACCTCCAGAATCACTAAAACACCAGACGGGTGTGTGTGTGTGTGTGTGTGTGTGTGTGTGTGTGTGTGTGTGTGTGTGTGTGTCAGGATGTTTGTGTAGAGAGTCAATAATAAGAGTTGTGCATTAGGTTGGACGGTATTCAGATTTTCATATTGTCATACCTTCCTTCTCTCATACCGGGATTTCCAATATTACCGGCATAGAACACAAGGGGGGGGGGGTGTAAAAATGCAAGAAGAGCCCATTGGGCCTCTATTACCAGAATGCTAATAAAATTTGCACAAACTAAAAGCGAAATTACATAGCTAAATGCTAACGGGTGAAAATGAACATAAACTAATTGCAGACAGGCAAATACAGCTCATAAAGTTATCCAAGCATAGCAAGGAGCTACCGAATGTGATTTTCGGTGAGTGTGGACGTTTCCAAGCAAAAGTAAACAAGAGATGTTGTGCAAATGAAAGGTGACGCGTGCTTTTCTGAAAGAAGAGCAGCATGTGTACACGGAGTAGATGGGGAGATGAACGGGGAGGAAACAAAACATTGGTAGAAGCCCAGGGAAAAAACGGCAGCTATACAGACAACTCATCCAGAGCTCTTTGACTTCTGGCAGAAAGCCATTATTTAGCAGTGATTTGCATCCAAGTGTAACTTCATCACCTCATGTGCGCTGCACAACAGAGACTCGCCAATAGATATAGAAAGTTATGGACTCATCAGCTCGCTTTCTCCCATGGTGCTATTAACACCATCTACTGTTCTGGGGAACTACTGTAAGCTTCATCTAAAATATTGTGACAGGTTAAAATGAAGAACGCAATCTGCTTTATCTCCTAAGGTATTGCACAAGTTGACTGCAGGTAATAACTGGGGCGGCAGCGTAGCCTAGTGGTTAGAGCGTTGGACTAGTAACCGGAAGGTTGCGAGTTCAAACCCCCGAGCTGACAAGGTCGTTCTGCCCCTGAACAGGCAGTTAACCCACTGTTCCCAGGCTGTCATTGAAAATAAGAATCTGTTCTTAACTGACTTGCCTGGTTAAATAAAGGTAAAATTACACATTTTTAAAAAGTTGCTACAAATATTCAAATTAATTGAAAAACTTTTGTTTTGACAGTATTGAAAAACCATCCCGTGGCTTTTTTCCAAATACACCAGTATACGGTATATACGGTATGCCGCCCAAGACTAGTTGTGTGTTCCAGTGGGTGTTTACAAATGGCCACCTGATAGGGACCTTAGTGTGTGTGTGAACTCACTGGTCCTACAGGGTGAGTATTCTGCGTAGGCGCTGAAGTTCTGCACGGCAACATAGCAGGTTCCTACCGGGTCCTTCTCACCGTTCACCTTCACAGTACGCCAGTGGTAGAGAGGAGCACAGGCCTAGACACACACACACACACACACACACACACACACACACACACATACATACACAGGCATACACACACACACACACACACACACACACACACACACACACACACACACACACACACACACACAC
>NC_068451.1:15112736-15272736 GCF_023373465.1 Oncorhynchus keta
CCACTTCTTCATATTTTCCGACAAGTGATATGAACCAGGTGGGGTTGTGTGTGTTGTGCTTGTTGCATAATCTGAGGCTGCATGGTGATGAGAGGGAGTCACAGTGAGCAACCTTGACCTACCAGATGGAGACAAGTTTCCCCAACTCTCCTTAACCCCTCCCCTCGCATGCCCTCTTCCTTCTTTACCCCTCCCTCTCTTTCCCTCTGCTGTTCTCAATCTCTTTCCTTATGTCTCTCTGCACTCCTCTTGCTGTCCGTACCTCTCTCTCCGTCTCAATCTACCCCTTCCCTCCCTCCCTATTAATGTACACTACCGTTCAAGAGTTTGGGGTCACTTAAAAATGTCCTTGTTTTTGAAAGAAAAGCAAATTTTTTGTCCATTAAAATAACACCAAATTGATCAAAAATACAGTGTAGACATTGTTAATGTTGTAAATGACCATTGTAGCTACATAGGCGTACAAAGGCCCATTATCAGCAACCATCACTCCTGTGTTCCAATGGCACGTTGTGTTAGCTCATACAAGTTTATCATTTAAAAAGGCTAATTGATCATTATAAAATCCTACTACTCCCTTCACAGAACAGCACAAACTGGCTCTAACCAGAATAGAAAGAGGAGTGGGAGGCCCCAGTGCCCAAGAGGACAAGTACATTAGAGTGTCTAGTTTGAGAAACAGATTCATCACAGGTCCTCAACTGGCAGCTTCATTAAATAGTGCCTGCAAAACACCAGTCTCAATGTCAACAGTGAAGAGGCGACTCCGGGATACTGGCCTTCTAGGCAGACTATAATGTAGTTGTCCTCTTGCTCAGTTGTGCACCGGGGCCTCCCACTCTTTCTATTCTGGTTAGAGCCAGTTTGTACTGTTTTGTGAAGGGAGTAGTACACAGCATTAACAATGTCTGGACTGTATTTCTGATCAATTTGATGTTATCTTAAAGGGCCCAAAAAATGGATTTTCTTTTAAAAACAAGTGACCCCAAACTTTTGAACAGTAGTGAATGTCAGTGTTGAACTCCAGAGACAGATGGAACCATAGTGGCTCATTATATTACAGACCAGCATATGGTCTCACACATGCACATGGTGACCAACGACAGACAGACACAAACAGAATTACCATGCCTGGGTACCTGCCATTCTCATGGAGCACATATGCTAACTGTGTGAGCATGTTTCTGCTTGCTGTGTGCAGGCATATAGAGGTGAACAGTTATACTCAGTGTACACACACACACACACACACACACACACACACACACACACACACGTGAACAGCACTCTTAAAACTGCCCTTTTGAACAATGTTGATAGGTGGACTGCTCTTTCTCAACTGCTTTCGTGTAAATCCAAGATGAACAGAATGAAAAAAAGAGACTTCAGATATTCAACAGGATTTCAGTTCTTAGAAACTTCACCTGGCGAGGATACACATGTGCGTGCACACACACACAGAGGACTAGAAAAAGAGTAGTGCTCCTCTCTTTGGTGTGCTGCATGCCTGTGTTATGAGGGTCCCTCACCAGGTAAAAGCGTTGTAATTTGTATTAGTTTCAGTGTGCGCTCAATAGTTCAACCATCTGTTATTGTTTTCTCCTCTCTCTCATCCAACAAAGACACAGATATATCCCCTTTCCAATAACACACATACACCATATAGAGACTGACACATGTACGCACATACATACAGGCCATGTTCGAGAGCATTCTGTCCAAATCCATGATGAATTGTAGTTAAATTGTGACTGACTGATCTACAAACAATAATGAGTAGTTACTTATGATGCAAGTAGACAGATGGTTAGGCGAGACTATGATGCAAGGTGATGTGTAGATTAGTCGGCAACGTCGAACAAGCCCACACACGGGAAGTGAAGAAAAAATTGTTTATTCGTTTGGGGGTGGTGACAAATACCATATCACGTCCTGCGTTGGTGTGAAGAGAGAAGTTGCGCAACGTGTAAAACCAGCCAAAGGTTCTACTTCCAGGTCAAACCACTAAACAGGAGGAATGTCTTCATGTCTCTGCTGTGATTGGTCCACTTATGCTGTAAACACCAGTGTGTGTGTGTGTAATCTCCTGTAAAAACCATTGAGGCTACTTTCCCAGCCCCAGATTTAGGCTGCACCTGGACTATTTCAATGGCGATAATGCAGTAAACCTAATCTGGGTCAGGGATACCCTGCCTCAGTATTAAGAGGTCAAACTAACTCAGATGTAGTTCAAATAGGTGTGTGTGTGTGTGTGCATATACAGTGGGGCAAAAAAAGTATTTAGTCAGCCACCAATTGTGCAAGTTCTCCCACTTAAAAAGATGAGTGGCCTGTACTTTTCATCAATGGTATACTTCAACTATGACAGACAAAATGAGAAAAAAAAATCCAGAAAATCACATTAATTAATTAGCAAATTATGGTGGAAAATAAGTATTTGGTCACCTACAAACAAGCAAGATTTCTGGCTCTCACAGACCTGTAACTTGTTCTTTAAGAGGCTCCTCTGTCCTCCACTCTTTACCTGTATTAATGGCACCTGTTTGAACTTGTTATCAGTATAAAAGACACCGGTCCACAACCTCAAACAGTCACACTCCAAACTCCACTATGGCCAAGACCAAAGAGCTGCCAAAGGACACCAGAAACAAAATTGTAGACCTGCACCAGGCTGGGAAGACTGAATCTGCAATAGGTAAGCAACTTGGTTTGAAGAAATAATATATAATAATAAAAGAAATCATCTGTGGGAGCAATTATTAGGAAATGGAAGACATATAAGACCAATGATAATCTCCCTCGATCTGGGGCTTCATGCAAGATCTCACCCCGTGGGGTCAAAATGATCACAAGAACGGTGAGCAAAAATCCCAGAACCACACGGGGGGACCTAGTGAATGACCTGCAGAGAGCTGGGACCAAAGTAACCACGCCTACCATCAGTAACACACTACGCCGCCAGGGACGCAAATCCTGCAGTGCCAGACGTGTCCCCCTGCTTAAGCCAGTACATGTCCAGGCCCGTCTGAAGTTTGCTAGAGAGCATTTGGATGATCCAGAAGAAGATTGGGAGAATGTCAAATGGTCAGATGAAACCAAAATATTACTTTTTGGTAAAAACTAAACTCGTCGTGTTTGGAGGACAAAGAATGCTGAGTTGCATCCAAAGAACACCATACCTACTGTGAAGCATGGGGGTGGAAACAAAATGCTTTGGGGCTGTTTTTCTGCAAAGGGACCAGGACGACTGATCCGTGTAAAGGAAAGAATGAATGGGGCCATGTATCGTGAGATTTTGAGTGAAAACCTCCTTCCATCAGCAAGGGCATTGAAGATGAAACGTGGCTGGTTATTTCAGCGTGACAATGATCCCAAACACACCGCCCGGGCAACGAAGGAGTGGCTTCGTAAGAAGCATTTCAAGGTCCTGGAGTGGCCTAGCCAGTCTCCAGATCTCAACCCCATATAAAATCTTTGGAGGGAGTTGGAAGTCCGTGTTTCCCAGCAACAGCCCCAAAACATCACTGCTCTAGAGGAGATCTGCATGGAGGAATGGGCCAAAATACCAGCAACCGTGTGTGAAGACTTACAGAAAACGTTTGACCTCTGTCATTGCCAACAAAGGGTATATAAAAGTATTGAGCAAACTTTTGTTATTGACCAAATACTTATTTTCCACCATAATTTGCAAATAAATAAATAAAAAATCCTACAATGTGATTTTCTGAATTTTCTTCCTCATTTTGTCTGTCATAGTTGAAGTGTACCTATGATGAAAATTACAGGCCTCTCTCATCTTTTTAAGTTGGAGAACTTGCACAATTGGTGGCTGACTAAATACTTTTTTGCCCCACTGTATATTTGTCTTGCGGAAAGCTTTGGTTGTTTATCTCTTTAACAGTCAGAAAGCTGGGTGTTACAGAAGCATAGCTTTAGTCAGTCAGTTACAGGTTTACATCCAACGTGGTCAGCTGTTTCCTTTACATGTAGTTCTTATTAGGTGCATATATCCCAGAGTATAAAACAGTCATCTACAGGGTGACAATAATAATTCATTCAGATTTTTACAACAAACCAAAAACATCCTGTGACTTCATTTACAGTCATGTAAAACACAACAGCATTAACAGTAAACACGTGTGTCTGTATGTCAAGGGTGTGTGTAATGGCATATGTTCTGTGTTTTTGTCCTGCCCAGGACAGTGAGCAAATTGCTGTGTGTGTGTGAAGCAGTGTACATGTACTGTGTGTCTCAGTCTTTGTGGTCTTCTTTCCTGTAGAGATCAGTCAGTCCTCTACCACCATAGCAGCGAGTTAGTTAAGTGAAGGGGAGCGGTCAGTATTCCACAGCAGTTCTATGTAGGGCCACTTGGTCTGGAGGCAGCGCTTCACTGGAGTGTCATCTGTCCGCACCATGGGGTCCTCCAAGCCCAGGACCAGGGCTGAACCCTGCACATACTCCACCTGACAAAGAGAGACAACACACACCAACACCTTACATTATCATAGTGGTGTGACAGTTTCAGGCTGTTTTAGAGGTGTGTGTGTATATCTTACCCTCTCGTTGTGGTTGGACTGTTTCAGGCCATTGTAGTGGTAGACAGGGAAGGAGTCTGGGATTCCAGTATCCTGAAAACACAATATACACCGGTTAACAATCATGGAGTCATCTCTGGGATGCGTGTCAATAACTCTGCTCTGGAAGGTGTGTATATGGGAACCCACAGACAATTCAGCATACTGTAGCCTGAAACCCTATCCATAACCCCAAACCCACATACGTGTGTGTGTGTGTGTGTGTGTGTGTGTGTGTGTGTGTGTGTGTGTGTGAGCGCACGTGCACACACACGCGTTTGTGAAACCATAACCCCAATCCCACAGCACAGCCTATATTAGAAACCAGTCAATAATGACACAGAGCCAAACACTTTGCTGGGACGTTCCAGAATGCTAATAGACTGTGAGAGTATGTTTATGTGAAACCATGACCTCAGTCTGTGTGTGTGTGTGTGTGTCCAGTTGGCTAATGGCAGTATAATTTCTTTGTGGCCAAGGGCCATTCCTCTGGTGAGTCCCCGAAGCCCTGATCACTTTAACACACTTCCCGCTCCTCTCTCTCTCTGTCCCCACCTCCCTCTTCCCACCTTTCTTTCTCTTTGCCTCTCGCTCTCCCACTCTTCAGTCATGGTTCCCTGCCACAGAGTCCCTGTCTGAACAGGAGTTTGTGTAAATATATATTGAAACATTTTGGTCACAAGTGCATTGCTGTAAAAGATTTGACTCAACAAATTCATATCTATCGTCAGCCACAAGCCACTAACAAAACAGAAGCGCTCATGTACGTACACACATACACCAAATCGGTCTTCGCAGCATGTTTTATGGATGTCGCTGCAGCTTTAAAGTATCTCAGCTCCTCTTCAGTTACCTGATCAGGGAAGAACTCCAGGAGGAACGGAGCCAGCAGCACGATCCCCAAGCCCTCTGGATCCAACTTACTCTTCATCAGACTCACACTGGAGAGGGAGCGAGGGAAGAAGAGAGAGGGAGGAAGAGAAAGAGAGGAAAGAGTTCAGTTTGTCAGTTCAACATTGTCCTATAGTCTAAGTACAGCAATGAGACATGCCTCCAATTCTTCAGAAAACCTAAATCAGCCCCGTGTGTCCGATGGAGGGAGGTAGTAAGAAGAGACATTGGGAGAGAGCTCGTGGAAGGGAAAGGGTGGCGTTGAAGAAGGAGTGGTGAGGGAGGATGAGGGGTGGAAGTGAAGAGGGAGGGGGAAGGGGTGCAGGTGAGGGGTGAACGGCTGCAGGTGAGGAGGGAGGCCGAAGGGGTGGAGAAGGGAGGGGTAGAGGTGAGGAGCAAGGGTGGAGCTGAGCAGGGAGGGGGGGGGGGGGGGGTGAGGAGGGATCGCAAATGGTGGAGGTGAGGAGGGAGGTGGTGTGAAGGGCTGTCTGAGGTATAAATGTGTCATGTTCTGTGTAAAAGATTTTGTGTAAGAAAGCAAACACTGGAGAAATGTACGGTAACCCCGTCTGATGAGGAGTTCTGGTGTGTGTATGTGTGATACTAAATATACCACTAGACATTCCTGTGTGTTACAGCAGTAATATTATTCTTATTCCACAGTGATAAAACAGAAAAACATTTCCCTTTTAAGGCAGAAATAAGAGGAGTGTTACATGCTCAGACACAGAGGCTGATAACCCAGTTAAGACTGTGTGTGGGTGTGTGTGTCATCTGATGTTACAGTCAGAGAAATAATCCTCTGCATTGTCATTAATAGCAGACTCCTACATTTCCTCAGTGAAAACAACATCCTGAGCAAATATCCAATTGGCTTTTTACCAAGTTACCACACGACAGACCAGGTATTCACCCTACACATCCTAATTGACAAACAAAACAAAAGCAAAGTTTAATCATGCTTTGTTGATTTAAAAAAAGCTTGAGACTCAAATTGTCATGAGGGTCTGCTATATAAATTGATAGAAAGCGGTGTTGAGGTAAATAAAAAAATATACAACATAAAAATCCATGTAGAGGGGACCACGTGACCCTTGAACGAGATGGCTGCATGAACTAAGAGCTCCGCACAAGTAGTTTACAATTCCTAATCTTACCTCCACTTCAAGGTTTAAACCCCTTTAGCTTTAGTCAAAAGTCATGGCGGCTACAAAAAGCGACACTACAGGTGACATTTTTACCCGGACTCGAGCATTAGCGATGGAAAAAGCCTCCAAGAAGCAGCTAGCTTCAGAAAAAGCTAGCGCCATTAGCCAGGAGCAAGAGGACCCATCCCCCCCGAGGCCCAACGAATGCCAACCTCGCACTCTGTCGAAGACATCCTTTCTGAGTTGAGATCCCAACGTACAGAACTCAACATTAAATTAGATGCCATTAACTCTCAGCTCAGTGCGATAGGGGGGCAAGGTGACAATCCTGGAAAATGCTTTGCCTGACATCAACAACAAGAACCATAAACGCGGGACGCCTGGACGAGGCAGAGGGGCGAATCCCATCCATGGAAAACTTATTGACAGACACCATGGAAACAATAGCATATGCTAAAAAGAAAATAGAACATCTGGAAGAGAAAACAGAGGACCTGAAAAATAGGGGGCGAAGGAATAATTGTGTTCTATTAAATCTGGGCGAGAAAGAAGAGGGAAAACATGCCCCTGATCCGCTACCTGCAAGACAAACTTCCCGAGTGGCTCCACCTGTCCACCGACAGGCCCATAGAACAACTCGAAAGAGCTCACCGAGCACTGAGGCCCCCACCAGCAGCCAGACAACCACCACACCCAATCACCATACGTTTCCTGAGATTCACCGACAAAGGAACGAGTCCTACAGGCGGCGAAAATCAACACCATTACAGTGGGAAATGCCAAACTCACTTTACACCCGGACCTGTCAGCTGGAATACGCCGAAAGCGCAGAGAGTTTGACGAGGTGAAGAAATACTCCATTGACCGAGGCATCTTCAGGGGATTCAAATACCCAAAAGAGCTCAGGATTCTTCACCAAGGAGCCCTGCGACACTTCAAAACTCCCAAAGAGGCATAACATTTTTTGAAAGACAATCCTGGTCAATGACTAAATACTATTACTGTTATTACTAAAGGAGGTAAGACAACATAACCGATATCCAAAGACCCACCCGCCCCGCTAAATGTTATTATAGCAGTCTAATCTATATTTATTTTCCTTCAGCTGAGAGGGAAATGCTCTATAGTCTAACCTAGGCCTACTAATGTTTCAGCCTGCTTTTATTTCCCGTTGCTATTATCACTTGTGGTTTCCTATGTCCCTTGGGGGAGGTATATGTAGGCTGAGCTATTGATTTGATTTTCTCCCTCTTTTAACGTGGTCTGGACGGGGGCTACATTGTCACTTACTCAACGCGGGGCAGAGAGGAGAGGATGAGGCATTTCTTTGGTGGGGAGGGGGAGACGTTGTGCGTTGCTAACTGTTCCCTTTTATTATTTTTTTCGGAACACAGGATTGAGACTGAGCGGGGGGGGGGGTAATAGATCCAACGGAATATGTTGAGTTGTTTGGGAACTCGGTTGGGGTGTTCAGAGATTATTTTATGTGAACGCAGCTGTAACTATTATCCACCTTTACCCAGAGATGACTTGCACTAAAGTTCGATTACTGTTCGATGACGATGACTGGCACCTTAAATCTATTGACATGGAACTGCCATGGTCTAGGTCATGAAATAAAACAGAAAAAGATACTATGTGCTCTAAAAAAAAGAGGAAAAAGCAGACATTGCCCTATTACAAGAGACACCTCTGTGATGCCGAACATGCCAAACTCCGCAGAGCTTGGGTGGGAACAGGTGTATTTCTCATCTTTCAAATCAAACAGTAGAGGTACAAGCATACTTATCCATAAGAATGTTCCATTCATAATTGACAAAAACATATCTGATCCGGATGGGAGATTTATTTTGATAACTGGGTCATTGTATGGACAACCAATTACTATCTTAAACATATACGCCCCTAAATCAAATCAAATGTTATTTGTCACATACACATGGTTAGCAGATGTTAATGCGAGTGTAGCGAAATGCTTGTGCTTCTAGTTCCGACAATGCAGTGATAACCAACAAGTAATCTAACTAACAATTCCAAAACTACAGTCTTATACACAGTGTAAGGGGATAAAGAATATGTACATAAGGATATATGAATGAGTGATGGTACAGAGCAGCATACAGTAGATGGTATCGAGTACAGTATATACATATGAGATGAGTATGTAGACAAAGTAAACAAAGTGGAATAGTTAAAGTGGCTAGTGATACATGTATTACATAAGGATGCAGTCGATGATGTAGAGTACAGTATATACGTATGCATATGAGATGAATAATGTAGGGTAAGTAACATTATATAAGGTAGCATTGTTTAAAGTGGCTAGTGATATATTTACATCATTTCCCATCAATTGCCATTATTAAAGTGGCTGGAGTTGGGTCAGTGTCAATGACAGTGTGTTGGCAGCAGCCACTCAATGTTAGTGGTGGCTGTTTAACAGTCTGATGGCCTTGAGATAGAAGCTGTTTTTCAGTCTCTCAGTCCCAGCTTTGATGCACCTGTACTGACCTCGCCTTCTGGATGATAGCGGGGTGAACAGGCAGTGGTTCGAGTGGTTGATGTCCTTGATGATCTTTATGGCCTTCCTGTAACATCGGGTGGTGTAGGTGTCCTGGAGGGCAGGTAGTTTGCCCCCGGTGATGCGTTGTGCAGAGCTCACTACCCTCTGGAGAGCCTTACGGTTGAGGGCGGAGCAGTTGCCGTACCAGGCGGTGATACAGCCCGCCAGGATGCTCTCGATTGTGCATCTGTAGAAGTTTGTGAGTGCTTTTGGTGACAAGCCGAATTTCTTCAGCCTCCTGAGGTGCTGCTGCGCCTTCTTCACAACGCTGTCAGTGTGAGTGGACCAATTCAGTTTGTCTGTGATGTGTATGCCGAGGAACTTAAAACTTGCTACCCTCTCCACTACTGTTCCATCGATGTGGATAGGGGGGTGTTCCCTCTGCTGTTTCCTGAAGTCCACAATCATCTCCTTAGTTTTGTTGACGTTGAGTGTGAGGTTATTTTCCTGACACCACACTCCGAGGGCCCTCACCTCCTCCCTGTAGGCCGTCTCGTCGTTGTTGGTAATCAAGCCTACCACTGTTGTGTCGTCCGCAAACTTGATGATTGAGTTGGAGGCGTGCGTGGCCACGCAGTCGTGGGTGAACAGGGAGTACAGGAGAGGGCCCAGAACGCACCCTTGTGGGGCCCCCGTGTTGAGGATCAGCGGGGAGGAGATGTTGTTGCCTACCCTCACCACCTGGGGGCGGCCCGTCAGGAAGTCCAGTACCCAGTTGCACAGGGCGGGGTCGAGACCCAGGGTCTCGAGCTTGATGACGAGCTTGAAGGGTACTATGGTGTTGAATGCCGAGCTGTAGTCGATGAACAGCATTCTCACATAGGTATTCCTCTTGTCCAGGTGGGTTAGGGCAGTGTGCAGTGTGGTTGAGATTGCATCGTCTGTGGACCTATTTGGGCGGTAAGCAAATTGGAGTGGGTCTAGGGTGTCAGGTAGGGTGGAGGTGATATGGTCCTTGACTAGTCTCTCAAAGCACTTCATGATGACGGAAGTGAGTGCTACGGGGCGGTAGTCGTTTAGCTCAGTTACCTTAGATTTCTTGGGAACAGGAACAATGGTGGCCCTCTTGAAGCATGTGGGAACAGCAGACTGGTATAGGGATTGATTGAATATGTCCGTAAACACACCGGCCAGCTGGTCTGCGCATGCTCTGAGGGCGTGGCTGGGGATGCCGTCTGGGCCTGCAGCCTTGCGAGGGTTAACACGTTTAAATGTCTTACTCACCTCGGCTGCAGTGAAGGAGAGACCGCATGTTTTCGTTGCAGGCCGTGTCAGTGGCACTGTATTGTCCTCAAATCGGGCAAAAAAGTTATTTAGTCTGCCTGGGAGCAAGACATCCTGGTCCGTGACTGGGCTGGGTTTCTTCTTGTAGTCCGTGATTGACTGTAGACCCTGCCACATGCCTCTTGTGTCTGAGCCGTTGAATTGAGATTCTACTTTGTCTCTGTACTGACGCTTAGCTTGTTTAATAGCCTTGCGGAGGGAATAGCTGCATTGTTTATATTCGGTCATGTTGCCAGACACCTTGCCGTGATTAAAAGCAGTGGTTCGCGCTTTCAGTTTCACGTGTATGCTGCCATCAATCCACGGTTTCTGGTTAGGGAATGTTTTTATC
Organism: Oncorhynchus keta; assembly: GCF_023373465.1. Taxonomy (NCBI): domain Eukaryota; kingdom Metazoa; phylum Chordata; class Actinopteri; order Salmoniformes; family Salmonidae; genus Oncorhynchus; species Oncorhynchus keta. The sequence goes on from NC_068451.1 coordinate 15,123,529, forward strand.
GTTGCTATGGGAACGACATCTTCAACGCACGTTCTAATGAACTCGCACACCGAATCAGCGTATTCGTCAATATTTTTATCTGACGCAATACGAAACATGTCCCAGTCCACGTGATGGAAGCAGTCTTGGAGTGTGGAGTCAGCTTGGTCTGACCAGCGTTGGACAGACCTCAGCTTGGGAGCCTCGTTTAAGTTTCTGCCTGTAGGCAGGGATCAACAAAATGGAGTCGTGGTCAGCTTTTCCGAAAGGGGGGCGGGGCAGGGCCTTATATGCGTCGCGGAAGTTAGAGTAACAATGATCCAAGGTTTTACCACCCCTGGTTGCGCAATCGATATGCTGATAAAATTTAGGGAGTCTTGTTTTTAGATTAGCTTTGTTAAAATCCCCAGCTACAATGAATGCAGCCTCCGGATAAATGGTTTCCAGTTTGCAAAGAGTTAAATAAAGTTCGTTCAGAGCCATCGATGTGTCTGCTTGGGGCTGTGATTATAATCGAAGAGAATTCTCTTGGAAGATAATGCGGTCTACATTTGATTGTGAGGAATTCTAAATCAGGTGAACAGAAGGATTTGAGTTCCTGTATATTTCCTTCATCACACCATGTCTCGTTAGTCATGAGGCATACGCCCCCGTCACTCTTCTTACCAGAAAGATGTTTGTTTCTGTCGGCGCGATGCGTGGAGAAACCAGTTGGCTGCACCGCATCGGATAGCGTCTTCCCAGTAAGCCATGTTTCCGTGAAGCAGAGAATGTTGCAGTCTCTGATGTCCCTCTGGAATGCTACCCGTGCTCGGATTTCATCAACCTTGTTGTCAAGAGACTGGACATTGGCAAGAAGAATGCTGGGTAGTGGTGCGCGATGTGCCCTTGTCCGGAGTCTGACCAGAAGACCGCTACGTTTCCCTCTTTTTCGGAGTCGTTTTCTTGGGTCGCTGCATGCGATCCATTCCTTTGTCCTGTTTGTAAGGCAGAACACAGGATCCGCGTCGCGGAAAACATATTCTTGGTCGTACTGATGGTGAGTTGACGCTGATCTTATATTCAGTAGTTCTTCTCGACTGTATGTAATGAAACCTAAGATGACCTGGGGTACTAATGTAAGAAATAACACGTAAAAAAACAAAAAACTGCATAGTTTCCTAGGAACGCGAAGCGAGGCGGCCATCTCTGTCGGCGCCGGAAGTAATAACACAGATACCCCTGCTTTCATGTCAAAAATGATAACCCTGTTCAATGAGCATTGTGCTTCCTTTGGCGTGGTGGCGGGAGAATTTAATTGTACCCTTAACCCAACCCTAGACAAATCATCTCAAGTTCCCACCACAAACCCTAGATCTGCAAAGATGTTGAACTCTCTTACTAAAGAGATGGGACTGATAGATATCTGGAGAGAGACTAATAGCTCATCTATGGACTATACATACTAGTCGAATGTCCATAACACCTACTCCCGTATAGATTACATTTTTATCCCAAAGAGTTTCAGCCACGTGTACAATCGGACCCATAGCACTTTCAGATCACGCCTTTGTCCACCTCCGCTTTGACCTCTGCAAAAACATCCGAGGTCAAAGAGCTGGAAATTCAACACCTCCATGTTATCAAACAAATTGTTCCATACATTGGTAACTACATGGATAGACAACTACACACAAGACAACAAAGATTCTCTTGTTTCTCCAGCCACAATGTGGGACGCTGCCAAAGCCACACTAAGATGTCATCTAAATTTGTTCCCTCTAAGAAAAAAGCAATGGAAGCACACAGGCTAGTTCTTGAGAGGGAGCTAGAATGCTGTGAAAGAGTACATAAACAATCCTCAGACAGCACCTCCTGGAGTCAACTTAAAGCAGCCAAAGCCAAACTGAATTTGGACTATACTCGGGAGATAAAAAAAAAAGTTCTTTACTAAACAGAAATACCATAGCCATAGGCAGAGTAGATTGCTTGCTTACCAATTTAAAAAACAGCAGTTAGAGCGTACAATCATGGCTATCCGAACAGCAGAGGACGAGGTCACATAAGACCCCAAAAATATAAATTTAACCTTTCATGATTTTTACTGCAAACTATATACCTCTGAGAGAAAACACACAGCGGCAGAACTCCACTCCTTCCTAGAGGGAATCTCGCTACCTAAACTATCAGATAGCGACAAAGAAGATCTCAACTCCCCCGCACTCCTGAGGATGTCCTGGAGGCAATTACCGCCATGTCACCTAACAAGTCCCCAGGCCCAGATGGATTCCCCAGAGAGTTCTACAAAGCATTTTGGCCACAGCTTAGCCCTATTTCCATGCCAATGCTGGATGTTTTTGCAAAAACGGAGTTCTCCCAGACTCAATGCACACAGCTCACATTACAGTGTTGCGCAAAAAAGACAAGGAGCCTCTATCCTGCTCGTACATTCCGGCCCATAAGCTTGTTGTATTTCGACAACAAAATAATGACCAAATTGCTCGCCAAAAGACCAAACACTCTTCTTCCCAAAATAATAAAAGTGGACCAAACTGGATTTATTTGAGACGGATACTCTTCTGATAACATTAGCCATCTTTTTGATATTATTGATCAAGTAAACACACAGAAGACACCTGTCCTGCTGGCTTCACTGGATGCTGAGAAGGCGTTCGGCAGGATGGAGTGGAGCATTCTGTTCTCAGTCTTAGAAAAGTTCAATATGGGCCCAAACTTTATTAAATGGATCAAATCACTATACTCTCATCCAAATGTCATGGTGACTACTAATGGACTGAATTCTGACAGATTCCCTTTGGGACGGGGCACAAGACAAGGGTGTTCGCTGTCCCACCCTGCTCTATTTGTTGGGGGCGGAGCCACTGGCAGAGTTGATAAGGAGCAATCCAAGTATTACGGGTGTTTCTGCAGGCAGCCTGCAGCACAAGATTTCGCTTTACGAGGAAGATGTCTTGCTCTACATATCCAACCCTGAGAAATCCCTCCCATTTTAGACAATTGTTCAGTATGGCAAGTTCAGGTTATAAGATCAATTTGAACAAATCCACTGTCTGCCCTCTCAATCTTACGCTCACCAGCTCTATGAAGACACTATGTCCATTCCAATGGAAGTCACAGGGGTTTCAATACCTTGGGATCTTCATTACACCAGATCTGAATAGCCTTTTCAAGGACAACTATCTTCCACTCCTGGATCGAATAAAGAACGATCTCCAAACCTGGATCTCCCTCCCAATTAGCTTAGTAGGAAGAATTAATGTCATCCGTATGAACATCCTCCCTAGACTGAACTATTTATTTCAGATGCTCCCATGCCATCTCCCAGATTCCTTTTTCAAAACAACTAACCAAAGCATCATCAAATTTATATGGGGCAATAAAACACCTAGGATCAAGTTCTCCACTCTATCGAAACCTGAATCTAAGTGTGGTCTTGCCCTTCTCTCCCTTCAATTGTACTACTGGTCTGCCCAAATCCGCAACATGCTAACATGGATCACAGACAGACAAGAGTCAACGTGGATTAAGATAGAAGCCCAATCCTGTGGTTCATTGCCACTAAGCTCAATTATATTCATTAATAACTTTAGTGAAGTGGGCAACATGGCCAAAACCTTTGTGATTTACAGCACCCTACTAGCGGAGGGACTGTAAGAAATATCTGGGTATTTCCTCCCAAATATGTTTTCACTCGCCCATAGTAGGCAACCCAGACTTGACAAAAAAAACAACCTTTTCAGACCTATTTCATCAGAAAACCACTACACTGAAATCCGTTCAAGAGCTCTGCAGTGAATTCAATGTGCAAAGATCCCATTTTCTTTATTATTTTTGGAAAAAATATCTTCAAATTAGACATTTCATTTCCTCATTTACTTCCAAGAGGAGATAATAAACTCAGTTGAATGAAGTTGAAACCCTTCCTTCTTGTCACAGCACAATCCATTAAAGGCAAAATATCTTATATCTATAGACTCGTTTCTGAGAAAGGAGGCTCCTCCTTTACTCCTTCAAAAATAATCTGGGAAAAGGACCTTGGTCTGACTATCAGTGATGAGTTATGGGCTGAGGTTTGCGACAGGGTATACTGCTCCTTTACTAATGTAAAAATGAAATAATCTAATTACAAATGGTTGTACAAATTTTATTACACTCATTTGAGACTCCATAGAATGAAAACGGACATCTCTCCAAACTGTAAAAGATGTACCTCTGAAAGTGGAACCTATATGCATGTATTTTGGAACTGTAGAGAGATTGCCAAAATCTGGCAATCTATACATACTGCTGCACAGAAAATCCTACAGTTTGATATGACCCCGTGTATCTATCTTCTTAATGCCCAGCAGGACTTTGTTCTTGATCCTGACAGAGACAATTTGCTTATGACTATTACATACTTTGCTAAGAAATGTATTATTATATTGTGGGCCTCTAATACCCCTCCTACATTTAAAATGTGGATTGACCAGATTGCTGACTTTCTCTTGAAAAGCTCACTTATGACCTCCGCAAGAGACAGCCCAAGTTTGATAGACTCTGGTCTCCATTACTCAACTATATTTCAAATTGGACAGAATGAATGGGGTGATTAGGGAAATGAGCAGATGCATGTTGTGTAAGGTGCTGTAAAATCTAAAAACGAATTATTTGCTCATCTTCTCAGCTAAGGCTGGAAATAGCTAATAAGAACCTTGATAGTGCTGCTGCATGTTTTATATATATATATATATATATATATATATATATATATATATATATATATATATTTTTTTTATTTTTTTTATAATGATATATTATTATTTTTGTATTATTATAATTATTTTTTAAATATATAACTATTTTTTATTTCTATTTGTTTTTAAAGTCTGTCACATCTGTGAATGTGGAATGTATTTTGTTGGTTGATTGAAAAACAAAACTTAATAAAACTTTAAATTGGAAAAAATTACCCATGTACAAAAACAATTGTGCAGTTAAAATTGCCAAAAACACAGATTTCTTTCCTTATGGCTGTGGGGGTGCGACAGGGATGCAGCTTGAGCCCCACCCTCCAACATACACTGAGTGTACAAACCATTATGCTCTTTCCATATTAGACTGACCAGGTGAAAGCTATAATCCCTTATTCATGTCAGTTGTTAAATCCACTTCAAATCAGTATAGATGAAAGGGAGGAGAAAGGTTAAGACAATTCAGACATTGAGAATGTGAATGGGCAAGACAGAAGATTTAAGTTCCTTTGAATGAGGTATGGCAATAGGTTTGTGTCAAGAGTTGCAACACTGCTGGATTTTTCATACTCAACAGTTTCCCGTGTGTATCAAGAATGGTCCACCACCCAAAGGACATCCAGGCAACTTGACAACTGTGAGAAGCATTGGAGTCAACATGGGCCTGTGGAACGCTTTCGACACCTTGTAAAGTCCATGGACCGACAAATTGCAACTCAAGATTAGGCAGGTGTTCTAAATGTTTTGTACACTCAGTGTATACATCCACGAATTGACAAGGGAATCTGAAGAACAGTCTGCAGCACCCGGCCTCACCCTACTGGAATCTGAATTCAAATGTCTATTGTTTGCTTCTGGTGCTTTGTCCCTAACCAAAGAGAGCCTACAGCAGCACCTAGATCTTCTGCACAGATTCTGTCAGACCTGGACTCTGGCAGTGTGCTTGCGAGGTATCCAGATTGTCATACCGACCTTGTGACATCCCGGGATATTCAGTAATACCGGCACTGAACACAAGGGCCGCCATTTTCAAACTCCACTGCAATCTGGAGGTGAGCAATGCTAACAAGTATATGTAAAATCCCATAGAGAATGCTAACTAAATGCTAACGAGCGCAGTGCAAACATTTGATAGTCTCTACAGAACAGACATCCCCAGCTCATAAAGTTAAACAACTAACTCAAATTCTACTCACAGGTTACCTCACGAAAAAAAAGGAGACAAAGACTCTTGATCCAGGAGGGAATTATCTGCTGTTACCAAGCAAAGCTTGATTTTGGAAGACACTAACCACTTAGCTAGATAGCTAACTAGCTACTAAATTAGTAAACTAAATGCACAACAGAGCATTTAGCACATTTTACATTGTTAACTTAATAGTTAACTTAACTAGATATCTAGTTGGTAAACATTTAGTAGTGAATTCCATACTGCAACTAGATCACCAGGCACGTACTGCACAACAGTGAGTGACTCACAAAGTTCCGGTCTCTCGTCGTTATGTGTTTTAAACAAACACCACGTGACTGGGGACTAAAGGTTAGCTTTACAATGAAAAATGATTTGACGGGTGAAATGAACGCAATCTTTATCCCCTGACGTAACGCACAAATTGACTGCAGGTATTTTCTCAAAAAGTCACTACAAATATTCAAATGTATAAAAGAACATCAAAACAAACTCACATATGTAAAGGGATGAGTATATAAGAATATGTACAGTGGGGCAAAAAAAGTATTTAGTCAGCCACCAATTGTGCAAGTTCTCCCACTTAAAAAGATGAGAGGCCTGTAATTTTCATCATAGGTACACTTCAACTATGACAGACAAAATGAGGGAATAAAATCCAGAAAATCACATTGTAGGATTTTTTATTAATTAATTTGCAAATTATGGTGGAAAATAAGTATTCGGGTCACCTACAAACAAGCAAATACTTATTTTCCACCATAATATGCAAATAAATTCATAAAAAATCCTACAATGTGATTTTCTGGATTTTTCTTCTAATTTTGTCTGTCATAGTTTTTAAGTGGGAGAACTTGCACAAGAACTTAAGTGGGAGAACTTGCACAATTGGTGGCTGACTAAATACTTCTTTGTCCCACTGTACATATAAATATATGGATGAGCGATGGCTGGGCGGCATAGGCAAGATGCAATAGATAGTATAGAATACAGTATTTACATATGAGATGAGTAATGTAGGATATGTAAACATTATTAAAGTGGCGTTATTTATAGTGACTAGTGATACCGTACCAGGCGGTGATACAGCCCGACAGGATGCTCTCGATTGTGCATCTGTAAAAGTTTGTGAGTGTTTTAGGTGACAAGCCACATTTCTTCAGCCTTCTTCACCACACTATCTGTGTGGGTGGACCATTTCAGTTTGTCCGTGATTTGTAGGCAGAGGAACTTAACACTTGCCACCTTCACTACTGTCCCATCGATGTGGATGGAGGGGTGCTCCCTCTGCTGTTTCTTGAAGTCCACAATCACCTCCTTTTTGTTTTGTTGACGTTGAGTGAGAGGTTATTTTTCTGACACCACACTCCGAGGGCCCTCACCTCCTTCCATGTAGGCTGTCTCGTCGTTGTTGGTAATCAAGCCTACCACTGTAGTTTCGTCTGAGTTGGAGACATGCATGGCCACGCAGTCATGGGTGAACAGGGAGTACAGGAGGGCTGAGAACGCACTGTTGTGGGGCCCCAGTGTTGAGGATCAGCGTGGTGAAGATGTTGTTTCCTACCGGCCCGTCAAAGTCCAGGATGCAGTTGCACTGAGCGGGGTCGAGAGCCAGGGTCTCAAGCTTAATGACGAGTTGAGGGTACAATGGTGTCAAATGCTGAGCTGTAGTCAATGAACAGTATTCTTACATAGGTATTCCTCTTATCCAGATGGGATAGGGCAGTGTGCTGGCGATTGCGTCGTCTGTGGACCTATTGGGGCGGTAAGAAAATTGGAGTGGGTCTAGGGTATTAGGTAGGGTGAAGGTGATATGATCCTCGACTTGTCTCTCCAAGCACTTCCTGATGACAGAAATGATTGCTATGGGGGGATAGTCATTTAGTTCAGTTACCTTTGCCTTCTTGGGTACAGGAACAATAGTGGCCATCTTGAAACATGTGGGGACAGCAGACTGGAATAGGGATTGATTGAATATGTCCGTAAACACACCAGCCAGCTGGTCTGCACATGCGCTGAGGACACAGCTAGCCCTGCGAGGAATAACACGTTTAAATGTTTTACTCATGTTGGCCACAGAGAGCCCACAGGCTTTGGTAGCGGGCCGTGTCAGTGGCACTGTATTGTCTTCAAAGCGAGCAAAGAAGTTGTTTAGTTTGTCTGAAAGCAAGATGTCAACATCTGTGATGGGGCTGGTTTTCTTTTTGTAATCTGTGATTGACTGTAGACCCTGCCACATTAGTCTCGTGATTGAGCCGTTGAATTGCGACTCCACTTTGTCTCTATACTGACGCTTTGCTTGTTTGATTGCCTTGCGGAGGTAATAGCTACACTGTTTGTATTCGGTCATGTTTCCAGTCACCTTGGGTACAAGATCTCTGATGCACTAGCTAATAAACTTGCTCACCGAGTCAGTGTATATGTCAATGTTATTGTCTGAGGCTACCCGGAACATATCCCAGTCCACGTGATCGAAGCAATCTTGACGTGTGGAATCCGATTGGTCAGACCAGTGTTGGATAGACCTGAGCACGGGCGTTTCCTGTTTTAGTTTCGGCCAATAGAATGGGAGCAACAAAATGGAGTCATGGTAAGATTTGCCAAAAGGAGGGCAGGGGAGGGCAAAGCTTTTCAGCTTCCAGGCAGACACTGGAAGGCTTTGCATAGGGATTTTGTTGTGGGACTAGATTAACCTGTTGAGTGTAGGGGGCAGTATTTTGATGAAAAACTTACCCAAATGAAACTGCCTATTTCTCAGGCCCAGAATCTAGAATATGCATATAATTAGATAGAAAACACAAAAGTTTCCAAAACTGTCAAAATATTGTCTGTGAGTATAACATAACTGATATTGCAGGTGAAAACCTGCGGAAAATCCATCAAGGAAGTGCCTAATAGAAACAAATCTCCCCGTTCCATTGCATGCCTTCCCTCCATTTAAAGGGATATCAACCAGATTCCTTTCCCTATGGCTTCCACATGGTGTGAACAGTCTTTAGACATAGTTTCAGGCTTTTATTCTGAAAAATGAGCGAGAATGATCACATCGCTTCAGTGGGTGGCTGGGTGCCAGCAGAGTTTTGCATGCACAACAGCTTGGAGCAGACATGTTTTACTCTCTCCTATTGAAAAAGCTACGGTCCGGTTGAAATATTATCAATTATTTATTGTAAAAACAACCTGAGGATTGATTATAAAAACATTTGACATGTTTCTACAAACTTTACGGATACTTTTTGGAATTTTCCTCTGCCTCGTCGTGACTGCTTGAGCCTGTGGATTTCTGAACAAAACGGGCCAACCAAATGGAGGTATTTTGGATATAAAAACAATCTTTGTGGAACAAAAGGAACATTTATTGTGTAACTGGGAGTCTCGTGAGTGCAAACATCCGAAGACCATCAAAGGTAAGCGATTCATTTTATTGCTTTTCTGACTTTCGTGACCAATCTACTTTGCTGCTAGCTCTTTGTAATGTTTTGTCTGCTGAGAGAGATGTCCTAGCATAAACGCTTGGATAGCTTTTGCTGTAAAGCTTTTTTGAAATCTGACACGCCAGGTGGATTAACAACAAGCTAAGCTGTGTTTTGCTATATTGCACTTGTGATTTCATGAAAATTCAATATTTTTTGTAATTTAATTTGAATTTGGCGCTCTGAAATTAAGCGGATGTTGACGACAATGATCCCGCTAACAGGATGGGTGCGCCAAGAAGTTAACCGGTTTTCATGCATTTAAAATAACTGTTCAGTTCCCCTGCCAAATGTATGACCATGTTAGAGACACATATTTCCTTCAGATTACACAGGCCCACAAAGAATTTGAAAGCAAATCAATTTAGATAACTCCCACATCTATTCGTTGAAATACCACAGTGTGCCGTCACAGCAGCAATATTTGTGACCCGTTGTCACAAGGGCAACCAGTGAAGCACAAACACCATTGTAAATACAAACTACATAACCCAAAGTATGTGAACACTGGCACGTCGAACATCTCATTCCAAAAGCATGGGCATTAATATGGAGTTGGTCCCCCCTTTGCTGCTATAACATCCTCCACTCTTCTGGGGAAGGCTTTCCACTAAATGTTGAAACATTACTGCGGGGACTTACATCCATTCAGCCACAAGAGCATTAGTGAGGTCGGGCACTGATGTTGGGCGATTAGGCTTGGGTCTCAGTCGGCGTTCCAATTCATCCCAAAATTGTTCAATGAAGTTGAGGACAGGGCTCTGTGCAGGCCAGTCAAGTTCTTCCACACTGATCTCGACTAACCATCTGTATCGTTGTTCATGGGGGCATTGTCATGCTGAAACATGAAAGGGCCTTCATACTGTTGCCACAAAGCACAGAATCATCTAGAATGTCATTGTATGATGTAGCATTAAGATTCCCTCCAAACCATGAAAAACAACACCAGACTAAAAATATTCCTCCTCCACCAAACTACAGTTGGCACTATGCTTTGGGGCAGGTAGCATTCTCCTGGCATCCGCCAAACCCAGAATCGTCCGTCGGACTGCAAGGTGGTGAAGAGTGATTCATCACTCCAGAAAACGCATTTCCACTGCTCCAGAGTCCAATGGTAGCGAGCTTTACACCACTCCAGACGATGCTTGGCATTGCGCATGGTGATCGTACACTTGTGTATGGCTGCTCGGCCATGGAAACCCATTTCATGAAGCTTCCCACGAAGAGTTCCTGTGCTGACGTTGCTTCCTGAGGCAGTTCGGAACTCAGTAGTGAGTGTTGCAACCGAGGACAGATGATTTTAACGCGCTATGCGCTTCAGCAATCGGCGACCCCGTTCTGTGAGCTTGTGTGGCCTACCACTTCGAGGCTGATCCTAGACATTTCTACTTCACAATAACAGCACTTAGTTGACCAGGGCAGCTCTAGCAGGGTAGAAATTTTACAAACTGACTTGTTGGAAAGGTTGAAAGTCCGTGAGCTCATCAGTAAGGCCATTCTACTGCCAATGTTAAATTCACTTCTGTTTATTATCTATTCCACTTGCTTTGGCAATGTAAACATGTTTCCCATGCCAATAAAGCCCTTTGAATTGAACTATTCCTCACTCTAAACCTTGTTTGAAGCAGCACATTCTTGTCTTTCTGCTAGTAGTTTAATACCCCCCTCCACCCACCACCCTTTCTCGCATCCTCTGGACGTTTAGTGTTCTCGCTCTCTTGTTCTGTCGGTGTTCTCTGCTCTTTACCCAGCAGCAGTGAAACATTAGCTAAGCCGGCTGGAACTGGTGCTGGACAAGAGCACACACACTTACTAGTATTCAGGTTCTGAGACTAGGTCTAGTGCCTTCATCACCTCCTCCAACAGAGAGTCTGGAATAAAGCCGTTATCTGGAGGGAGAGAAAGAGAATATTTGTCAGATAATTTTAGTTCTAACACAGCTAGGAGACAGGCCTCAGATTCCACAGCAATTCCGTGTGTTTGTTTTCTGTCAGTCATGATCAAAGAGGTGGCATGGAGAGGGTGCGCCATTATCAGCAAGTCCCAGTGGCACTGAGACAGGACAGGCCTTCACTTTCCCTCACACTGAACACACACAGTTTACATTGAGCTAACTGAGGAAATTAAGCACACACAAACACATATGTACACATGCAACACACACACAAAAGCCAGCCTTGTTCTCTCCTCTGTCTGACCTACATTCCTCAGCTATGACTTCTGTACCTGAGAGGACCAGCTTTAAACACTACCACGTGTGTCCATATGCACGTGTGTCCAACCTGTCTTAAAACACTAACATATGATTGTGTGTGTGTGTGTGTGTGTGTGTGTGTGTGTGTGTGTGCAATGGCGCTGGAGAAGAAAGCTGATGTTTTACATGTTCCCAACCCATTGTGTTTTTTTGTTTTGTTTATTTGTGTTGTTTGTAACTTAATGTGGCCATCTACCATCTCTTTTGACCGAAAATAACTTCTGGACATCAGGACTGCGATTACTCACCACGGACAAGCAGAATCCTTTTTTCCCTTTAACGTGTCTGACGAGCCCAACACGAATTATATACTACTGCTTTCTCGGGAACAGGCGCAGATCCCCGTGATATGCGTGATGAGGCAGCAGAGAAAAAGGGGGTAGGGGCAGGCTGCCATCTTGAGATTTCGTAGGCGATCGAATAAACCTTCACTTCCTCCCATTTTGCTTGCAGACGTGCAATCTTTGGAGAATAAAATAGATGACCTACGCGGAAGACTAAACTACCAACGGGACATTCAAAACTGTAATACCATATGTTTCATGGAGTCATGGCTGAATGACAACACTATCAACATACAGCTGGCTGGTTATACAATGTACCGGCAGGATAGAACAGCGGTGTCTGGTAAGGGGCAGCAGAGTATGCATTTTTGTAAATAACAGCTGGTGCACGATATCTAAGGAAGTTTAGAGCTATTGCTCACGTGAGGTACAGTATCTCATGATAAGCTGTAGACCACACTATCTACCTAGAGAGTTTTCATCTGTATTTTTCATAGCTGTCTACATACCACCACAGACTAAGGCTGGCACTAAGACAGCATTGAATGAGCGGTATTCCGCCATAAGCAAACAAGAAAATGCTCACCCAGAGGCGGTGCTCCTAGTAGCTGGGACTTTAATACAGGGGAACTTAGAAATGTGTTAAAACGGATTTATCAGCATGTTAAATGTGCAACCACCGGGGGTAAAAAAAACTTGACAACCTTTACTCCACGCACAGAGACGCATACAAAGCTCTCCTTCGCCCTCCATTTGGCAAATCTGACCATAATTCTACCCTCCTGATTCTTGCTTAGAAGCAAATATTAAAGCAGCCAGATGAAGAAGATGCTAAACTACAGGACTGTTTTGCACAGACTGGAATATATTCTGATGGCATTGAGGAGTACACCACATTAGTCATTGGCTTTATCAATAAGTGCATCAATGACGTCGTCCCCACAGTGACTATACATACATACCCCAACCAGAAGCCTTGAATTACAGGCAACATTCACACGGAGGTAAAGGCAAGAGCTGCCGCTTTCATGAAGCGGGACTCTAACCTGGAAGCTTATGAGAAATCCTGCTATGCCCTCCGACAAACCATTAAACAGGCGAAGCGTCAATACAGGACAAAGATCAAATTGTACTACACCGGCTATGACGCTCGTCGGATGTGGCAGCGCTTGCAAACCATTACAGACTACAAAAGGGAAGCACAGCCGAGAGCTGCCCAGTGACACAAGCCTACCAGACGAGCTAAACTACTTCGATAATTGCAAATAACGCAGAAACATGCATGAGAGCACCAGCTGTTCCGGAAGACTGTGTGATCACACTCTCAGCAGCCGATGTGAGTAAGACCTTTAAAACTTCTTAGGGCTGCAATCCCGTTAACGGGATCGATATGACAACGGCCAGTAAAAGTGCAGGGAGACAAATTCAAAACAACAGAAAACTCAAAATTAAAATTCCCCAAACATACATGTATCTTACACCGTTTTAAAGGTAATCTTGTTGTTAATCACACCACAGTGTTCGATTTCAAATATGCTTTTCAGCAAAAGCACCACAAACGATTATGTTAGGTCACCACCAAGCCACAGAATAAACACAGCCATTTTTCCAGCCAAAGATAGATAGGAGTCACAAAAAGCACAAATAGAGATACATTTAATCACTAACCTTTGATGATCTTCATCAGATGACACTCATAGGACTTCATGTTACACAATACATGTATGTTTTGTTTGATAAAGTTCATATAATTATAAAAAAATCTGAGTTTACATCGGCGCGTTACGTTCACTAGTTCCAAAAACATTCAGTGATTTTGCATAGCCACATCGATTCATCAGAAATACTCATCATAAATGTAGATGATAATACAAGTTATACACATGGAATTATAGATAAACCTCTCCTTAATGCAACCGGTGTCAGATTTAAAAAAAAAAACAGAAAAAGCAAACTATGCAATAATCTGAGACGGCGCTCAGAAAAATAATAAATTAGCCGCCATGTTGGAGTCAACAGAAACCATAAATATTCCCTCACCTTTGATGATCATCAGAATGCACTCCCAGAAATCCTAGTTCCACAATAAATGCTTGATTTGTTCGATAATGTCCGTTATTTATGTCCAAGTAGCTACTTTTGTTAGCGCGTTAGGTATACATATCCAAACGCTCATGCAGGTCGAGCATTACTTCAGACAAAAACTTCAAAAAGTTATATTACAGGTCGAAGAAACATTTCAAACTAATTATAGAATCAATCATTAGGATGTTTTTATCATAAATATTCAATAAAGTTTCAACCAGAAAATTCCTATGAGTAGAGGAGCAATGGAACACAGGTCAATATCATGTGGAATGCGCGTGACCAGTAAATGGCTCTCTGTCAGTAACCTGACTCATTCAGTCCCACACCATAGTAGAAACCTCATTCAAGTTTCTAAATACAGTTGACATCTAGTGGAAGCCCTAGGAAGTGCAACTTCATTCATATCCCACTGTGAATTCAATAGGGCCTGGGTTGAAAAATCGACCAACCTCAGATTTCCACTTCCTGTTTGGATTTCTTCTCAGGTTTTTGCCTGCCATATGAGTTATTTTATACTCTAAGACATCATTCAAACAATTTTAGAAACTTCTGAGTGTGTTCTATCCAATACTAATAATAATATGCATATATTAGCAACTGAGAATGAGGAGCAGGCCGTTTACTCTGGGCACCTTTCATCCAAGCTACTCAATACTGCCCCTGCAGCCATAAGAAGTTAAACAGGTCAGCATTCACAAGGCCGCAGGGCCAGACGGATTACCAGGACGTGTACTGCGAGCATGCGCTGTTCAACACTGGCAAGTGTCTTCTGACATTTTCAACCTCTCCCTGTCCAAGTCTGTAATACCAACATGTTTTAAGCAGACAACCACAGTGCCTGTGCCCAATAACACTAAGGTAACCTGCCTAAATGACTACAGACCCGTGGCACTCATGTCTGTAGCCATGAAATGCTTTGAAAGGCTGGTCATGATTCACATCAACACCATTATACTAGAAACCCTAGACCCACTCCAATTTGCATAAACATCATGCAATCTCTATTGCACTCCACACAGCCCTTTCTCACCTGGACAAAGGGAACACCTATGTGAGAATGCTATTCATTGACAAGAGCTCAGCATTCAACACCATAGTGCCCTCAAAGCTCATCAATAAGCTAAGGACCCTGGGACTAAACACCTCCCTCTGCAGCTGAATCTTGGACTTCCTAACAGGCCGCCCCCAGGTGGTAAGGGTAGGTAACAACACATCTGCCACGCTGATCCTCAGCACAGGGGCCCCCCAGGGGTGCGTGCTCAGTCCCCTCCTGTTCACTCATGACTGCACGGCCAGGCACAACTCAAACACCATCATTAAGTTTGCTGATGACAACAGTAGTAGCCTGATCACTGACAACGACGAGACAGCCTATAGGGAGGAGGTCAGAGACCTGGCCGTGTGGTGCCAGGACAACAATCTCTCCTGCAATGTGATCAAGACAAAGGAGATGATTGTGGACTACCGAGCATGCCCCCATTCTCATCGACGGGGCTGCAGTGGAGCAGTTTGAGAGCTTCAAGTTCATTGGTGTCCACACCACCAACGAACTAACATGGTCCAAGCACACCAAGACAGTCGTGAAGAGGGCACAACAAAACCTATTCCCCCTCAGGAGACTGAAAAGATTTGGTATGGGTCCGCAGATCTTCAAAAGGTTCTACAGCTGCACCATAGAGAGTATATCGACTGGTTGCGTCACTGCCTGGTATGGTAACTGCTCGGTCTCCGACCGCAAGGTACTACAGAGTGTAGCGCTAACGGCCCAGTACATCTGGGGCCAAGCTTTAAGCCATCCAGGACCTCAAAACCAGTCGGTGTCAGAGGAAGGACCTAAAAATTGTCTGGGTGTTATCTCTGCTACCTCACGGCATCAGAGTGCCAAGTCTAGGTCCAAAAGGCTTCTATAAACTGCTTCTACCCCCAATTCTCCTGAACACCTCCATGGCTACCCAGACTATTTGCATTGCATCTTTTACGCCGCTGCTACTCACTCCACTGCTACTCTCTGTTGTTATCTATGCATAGTCACCTTAACTCTACCTACAGTGGGGAGAACAAGTATTTGAAACACTGCTGATTTTGCAGGTTTTCCTACTTACAAAGAATGTAGTGGTCTGTAATATTTATCATAGGTACACTTCAACTGTGAGACGGAATCTAAAACAAAAATCCAGAAAATCACATTGTATGATTTTTAAGTAATTAATTTGCATTTTATTGCATGACATAAGTATTTGATACATCAGAAAAGCAGAACTTAATATTTGGTACAGAAACCTTTGTTTGCAACTACAGAGATGATACGTTTCCTGTAGTTCTTGACTAGGTTTGCACACACTGCAGCAGGGATTTTGGCCCACTCCTTCATACAGAGCTTCTCCAGATCCTCCAGGTTTCGGGGCTGTCGCTGGGCAATACGGACTTTCAGCTCCCTCCAAAGATTTTCGATTGGGTTCAGGTCTGGAGACTGGCTAGGCTACTCCAGGACCTTGAGATGCTTCTTACGGAGCCACTAAGGAGCTGGCTGTGTGTTTCGGGTCGTTGTCATGCTGGAAGACCCAGCCACGACCCATCTTCAATGCTCTTACTGAGGGAAGGAGGTTGTTGGCCAAGGTCTCGCGATACATGGCCCCATCCATCCTCCCCTCAATACGGTGCAGTCGTCCTGTCCCCTTTGTAGAAAAGCATCTCCAAAGAATGATGTTTCCACCTCCATGCTTCACGGTTGGGATGATGTTCTTGGGGTTGTACTCATCCTTCTTCCTCCAAACACAGCGAGTGGAGTTTAGACCAAAAAGCTCTATTTTTGTCTCATCAGACCACATGACCATACTCTTGTGCATGCAGACAGTATCGTCAGTTGAGGAGATCCTCTGGATCATCCAGATGGTCATTGGCAAACTTCAGACGGGCCTGGACATGCGCTGGCTTGAGCAGGGGGACCTTGTGTGCGCTGCAGGATTTTAATCCATGACGGCGTAGTGTTTTACTAATGGTTTTCAATGAGACTGTGGTCCCAGCTCTCTTCAGGTCATTGACCAGGTCCTGCTGTGTAGTTCTGGGCTGATCCCTCACCTTCCTCATGATCATTGATGCCCCACGAGGTGAGATCTTGCATGGAGCCCCAGACCGAGGGTGATTGACCGTCATCTTGAACTTCTTCCATTTTCTAATAATTGCGCCAACAGTTGTTGCCTTCTCACCAAGCTGCTTGCCTATTGTCCTGTAGCCCATCCCAGCCTTGTGCAGGTCTAAAATTGTATCCCTGATGTCGTTACACACCTCTCTGGTCTTGGCAATTGTGTTGAGGTTGGAGTCTGTTTGATTGAGTGTGTGGACAGGTGTCTTTTATACAGGTAACGAGTTCAAACAGGTGCAGTTAATACAGGTAATGAGTGGAGAACAGGGGGCTTCTTAAAGAAAACCTGGTCTGTGAGAGCTGGAATTCTTACTGGTTGGTAGGTGATCAAATACTTATGGCATGCAATAACATGCAAATGAATTACTTAAAAATCATACAATGTGATTTTCTGGATTTTAGTTTTAGATTCCGTCTCACACAGTTGAAGTGTACCCATGATAAAAATTACAGACCTCTACATGCTTTGTAAGTAGGAAAACCTGCAACATCGGCAGTGTATCAAATACTTGTTCTCCCCACTGTACCTGTACATATTACCTCAACTACCTGGTGCCCCCGCACATTGACTCTGTACTGGTACCCACCTGTATATAGTCTCGCTATTGTTATTTTACTGCTGCTCTTTAATTACTTGTTACTTTTATTTCTTATTCTTATACATATTTTTTTAACTGCATTGTTGGATAGGAGCACGTAAGTAAGCATTTCACTTTAAGGTCTACACCTGTTGTATTCGGCACATGTGACTAATAAAATTTGATTTGAGCATGTGTGTTGTAATAATAATAATAATAAATGCCATTTAGCAGACGCTTTTATCCAAAGCGACTTACAGTCATGTGTGCATACATTCTACGTATGGGTGGTCCCGGGAATCGAACCCACTACCCTGGCGTTACAAGCGCCATGCTCTACCAACTGAGCTACAGAAGGACCATTGTACATTGGGAAGGACTACAGCAGAGTCATAGTTTCAAATTCTGTGTGGAACACTAATGAAGCTGTGTGTTATTGCATGCATGCGAGACCTGTGTGTATGTTATTGCATGAATGGGAGACCTATGTGTGCGTGTTATTGAGTGCATGTGAGACCTGTGTGTAAATTATTGCGTGCATGCGGGATGTGTGTGTTTTTTGGCGCCTCTCTTCTACAACATAGTGAACTGGGCCGACTCTAGATGACACACTGGCAGATTTATCGGGCTTTGACACTGCTCTCAACTCTGCTGGTTTTAGTGTGTGTATAAACATCCATATGGTATATATGATTTGTTTTTCACAAAACAGCAGAAACTCATCTCGGGCGCAGTAAGACCCATCAATTTCTCTCTCTCTGGTCTGAATGGATCAGTGTGTTTACTACATATTTGGTGTGGCAAATAGAATAGACTACTCTCAGCTGGTGAGGCTCACTTTGTTAAAAAACAACACAAAACACACAGGCGCACACATACCCTCAGCCATGTTAAGAGGCATATTGTTCTAATAAACATGAAACGGAGGAATGTTGATTAGTGCGTCAGAAAAGATGGCGTCAATTCCTGCTGGAACACACACACACAGCAGCGCTCACTAAAGACAGACATCAAAGACAGCGACAAACACACAAATGTTTCTGTGCAGGTCTGGTCCATGGGGGGGTTATTACGTTGGTGACCTTAACAGTCTTCAGCTAAACACACAAACACACTCCAGCAACATGCATCACGCTCTCATTGTGTAGTGTGACAATCACACATACCATGGGTAACTCCATCGCTCCGTACATACATTACATATACAAAAGTAAGTGGACACCACTTTAAATTAGTGGATTCAGCAACTTCAGCCATACCCGTTGCTGACAGGTGTATAAAATGGAGCACATGGCCATGCAATCTCCATAGACAAACACTGGCAATAGAATGGCCTTACCGAAGAACTCTGACTTTTAACATGACACCGTCATAGGATGGCACCTTTCCAACAAGTCAGTTCGTCAAATGTCTTCACTGCTAAAGCTACCCTGGTCAACGGTGAGTGCTGTTATTGTGAAGTGGAAAAATCTAGGAGTAACAACGGCTCAGCCGCAAAGTGGTAGGCCACACAAGCCCCAGAACAGGACCGCAGAGTGCTGTAGCACACACATATATATATTTTTAAATTGCCTGTCCTCGGTTGCAACACTCACTACCGAGTTCCAAATTGCCTTTGGAAGCAATGTCAGCAAATTAACTGTTCGTGGGGAGCTTGCTTGCGTTCTCTGGAGTGATGAATCACGCTTCACCATCTGGCTGTTCGGCAGATTAATCTGGGTTTGGCAGATGCCAGGAGATCGCTATTGCCCCAATCAATACATAGTGCCAACTAATGTTTGGTGGAGGAGGAATAATGGTCTGGAGCTGTTTTTCATGCTTCGGGCTCGGCCCCTTAGTTCCAGTCAACGGAAATCTTGACGCTACAGCATACAATTATATTACAACTTTGTGGAAACCGTTTGGGGATGACCCTTTCCTGTTTCAGCATGACAACGTATCTGTGCACAAAGTGAGGTCCATACAGAAATGGTTTGTTGAGAACTTGACTGGCCTTGAAGATACCCCTCTGGTGGTGTGGGGGCTGTGCTTTGGCAAAATGGGTGGGGTTATATCCTGTCTGGTTGGCCCTGTCCGGGGGTATCGTAGGTGTCTTCCGACCCCTCCCGTCTCAGCCTCCAGTATTTATGCTGCAATAGTTTGTCGGGGGGCTATGGTCAGTCTGTTATATCTGGAGTATTTCTCCTGTCTTATCCGGTGTACTCTGTGAATTTAAGTACGCTCCCTCTAATTCTCTCTCTCTCCCTCCCCTCTCGGAGGACCTGAGCCCTGGGACCTTGCCTCAGGACTACCTGGCTTGATGACTCCTTGCTGTCCCCAGTTCACCTGGTCGTGCTGCTGCTCCAGTTTCAACTGTTCTGCCCGTGGCTATAGAACCCTGACCTGTTCACTGCACGTGCTACCTTGTCCCGGACCTGCTGTTTTCGACTCTCACTCTACCACACCTGCTGTCTCAACCTCTGAATGCTCTGCTATGAAAAGCCAACTGACATTCATTCCTGAGGTGCTGACCCTCTAAAACCACTATGATGATGATGATGATGATTATTAGACCCTGCTGGTCATCTATGAACATTTGAACATCTTGGCCTCAGAGCCTGGTTCCTCTCTATGTTTCTTCCTAGGTTCCTGACTTTCTATTGAGTTTTTTCTAGCCACCGTGCTTTTACATTTTGCATTTCTTGCTGTTTGGGGTTTTAGGCTGGGTTTCTGTATAGCACTTTGTGACATCTCTGTATAGCACTTTGTAACATCGGCTGAAGTAAGTTTGATCACAAGAGCCCTGACCTCAACCCCATCGAACACCTCTGGGATTAATTGTAACGCCGACTGCAAGCCAAGCCTAAATCGCACAACATCAGTGCCCGTCCTCAATAATGCTTGTGGCTGAATGGAAGCAAGTCCCTGCAGAAATGTTCAAACATCTAGTGGAACGCCTTCCCAGAAGAGTGGAGGCTGTTATAGCAGCAAAGAGGGGACCAACTTTAATGCCCATGATTCTGGAATGAGATGTTTGACAACCATGTGTCCACATACTTTTGGTAATATAGTGTGTCCCTCTCCCCTCATCGTTCATTCAGTCTCTCACCTTCTTTCCACGGCCAAAAGCAGAGGGTAGTGATTAGAAAGCAGCGGGCCTCAGAATCTAACATCCTCTCGACTCAGTAAATACTCAGACTCGGTAGAGAGTTAAGTAGAACTCCGCTACGTCCCTCCCTTCTCCAGCCAGGTCACCCGTGATACAAGTCAGTATTCGACATCCATCCATGTCTCAGGACGTTGGAAACCGGCCACTAGAGGCAACAGTGAGTGCTGTTACCTTCAAGTAGGTTTCGGTTTTGCTAGGGCGTTGTGGACAGGGATGGCGGATAGGTGTAAGCATCTGCCTCGGGTTGCAAGTTCGAATCCAACGATAGAAAGTTGCTTCGGAGTTAATGCCTCAACATGAAAAATACTTCAAAATTTGACTTTTTGAACAACTTCTAAATTCGATGCTTGAGAAATATGGATGAACGTCTACTTCTAACGTGAGACCAAGCTGGATGCCCTATCCTTGCCCCTTTCTTTGCCCCCCCCCCCGGTCACCCCAAAAAGAGGAAAAGGATGGGAGCAGGTTGACTCAGCTGTGGGGAGATTGGGGCAGGCTGACACAGACACTAACCCCAAAACAACAGCAGAGATGAGAGGACCCCCGCACAGAGGGTGAGGAGAAGAGAGGATGAAAAGATAGGAATGGGAGGTTATACAGGCACATGCTCTACCAGGAAGGAGAGAGGAGAAAATATAATGTCCAGGATATTGGTGTGTGTGTGTGTGTGTGTGTGTGTGTGAGAGAGAGAGAGAGACTGTTAGGCAACATACCATTTATACCGTATGTTGGGGTATTTCGAAATACAGATGGTATGATATTCAATACCGATAAACCAGGGTTTGCGTGCTAAGCCACTGCTTGTAACTATAAGAAACCCAAGATGTGGCAAATCAATTATATGCAGCTCAGGGCTCCAGCTATGCATTTGGTTTGCTAACTTGCTAAGTGTCAAGATCAAGCTTCTTGGTTACAGCAGAGACATTCAATCTCCTCCTGGATCAAGATCCTCGTTGCCTAAATTGTTGTGGTTTCTATTTTAATAGCACCCCTTGTGTGCACTTCCGGTAATACTGTATACCCCAGTATGGTACAGAAACAGTATGAACATCTGGATACTGCCCAACCCTAGAGACTATCAGACTATCATTGAACGGTATTACCTTCTGGGTCAAAGGTTTGGAAGACTCTCCTGGCCTGTTCAGATGGAGACTCAGGAGCCACCAGACACATCTCCTACAAAGACAAGAGAAAGGGACATATGTCAGATTTCAACATTATATTATAGTCTAAACACAGAAATTAGACAGGCTTCCAATTCTTCAGAAAATCCCAAGAGCGAGAGTGATGTGTAGACCGAGGCACACAAAGATCACATAATAGGTCAAGAATTAAGACTACAACACCAGCTCTAAGGAGTACACGTGTGTGTGTGTGTGTGTGTGTGTGTGTGTGTGTGTGTGTGTGTGTGTGTACGGACTATCATTATCATCAGGCTCTGTTGGGTTATTAGCTGATCTGCAGATAAAACCAGACATTTTGTTTTCACTCAAAACACATATCAGCCAATCAGGCGCTCATACAGAATTATAGTTGTTTGTTTGCTGGCTCAGAGTGATGTTGCCAGGGGGACTCGGAGGAGAAATAAGGGAAGACAGATTTCACAGAGATAGGACAATGTGTGTGTGTGTGTTTTGAGATGGGGGGGTTAGTCCGGCCCTCTGGATTCATCAACCCCGAACTTCGTACTCCCTTACCCAAGTTTCATAGTGAAATATGACAGTTTTGACAGGCTGTGAACCAAACTGCATAAGCAAACACGCACCGTGGTTAGCCTAGTATTAATGACACTGGCCGCATCCACTGAACTGGAGTATGTTTACTACAGTGGCGTTTTACACAAACACACTCAGCCTGCATAAACACAGACAGAAAAGAGCAAATAAACTGAGCACATCTCCCTCAGCTAGCCTTTATTAATGTAGGAGTTCAGATGAAACAGTAGGAGCGAGAGAGCGAGAGAGAGAGAGACGAACAGAGGGAGAGAGATGACAGAGGGAGATCAGGGGAAGAGTTGGAGAGAAAGAGACATCAAGAGGAGAAGGCTCCCAGCTGGTAGAGAGGAGTGCACACACACACATCTCTCACTGTCAGAGCAGCTGGGGGTACAGAATGGGTAGATGTTAGTTTAAGTATCTCTATAAATCAAACGGTACATTCTTCCTCCAGATAGACGTGTGTGTTAAGGGTTAATGATTGGTCAGGGGGTTAACTGCCCTTACATGAGCATAATTTACTGAGAAGGATGCTGCTGAAAGGGAGTGTGTGTGTGTGACATACAGCGCATTCGGAAAGTATTCCGAATTTTCCACATTTTATTAAGTTAGACTTCAAATGTATTCAATATTTTTTTCCCCCTTCAATCTACACACAATACCCCATAATGACAAAACAAAGATAGGTTTTTTAAGAAATGTTTGCTAATTTATACAACAGAAATATCACATTTACATAAGTATTCAGACCCTTTACTCAGAACTTTGTTGAAGCACATTTGGCAGCGATTACAGCATCAAGTCTCCTTGGGTATAACACTACAAGCTTGGCACATCTGTATTTGGAGAGTTTCTCCTATTCTTCTCTGCATATCCTCTCAAGCTCTGTCAGGTTAGATGGGGAGTGTTGCTGCACAGCTATTTTCAGGTCTCTCCAGAAATGTTAGATCGGGTTCAAGTCCAGGCTCTGGCTGTGCCTCTCAAGGTCATTGAGACTTGTCCCGAAGCCACTCCTGCGATTTCTTGGCTGTGTGCTTAGGGTCATAGTCCTGTTGGAAGGTAAACCTTCACCCCAGTCTGAGGTCCTGAGCATTCTGGAGCAGGTTTTCATCAAGGATCTCTCTGTACTTTCCTTCAATCCTGACTAGTCTCCCAGTCTCTGACGCTGAAAAAACATCCCCACAGCATGATGCTGCCTCCAACATGCTTCACCGTAGGGATTGTGCCAGGTTTCCTCCAGACATGATGCTTGGTATTCAGGCCAAAGAGTTCAATCTTGGTTTCATCAGACCAGAGAACCTTGTTTCTCATGGTCTGAGAGTCCAGTCCTTAAGGTGCCTTTTGGCAAACTTCAAGCCGTCTGACCTTTTACTGAGGAGAGGCTTCCGTCTGGCCATTCTACGATAAAGGGCTGATTGGTGGAGTGCTGCAGAAATGGTTGTCCTTCTGGAAGGTTCTCCCATCTCCACAGAGGAACTCTGGAGCTCTGTCAGAGTGACCATCGGATTCTTGGTCACCTCCTTGACCAAGGCCCTTCTCCCTGATTGCTCAGTTTGGCAGGGTGGCAAGATTTAGGAAGAGTTTGTGGTTCCAAACTTCTTCCATTTAAGAATGATGGAGGCCAATGTGTTCTTTGGGTCATTCAATGCTGAAGACATTTTTTGGTACCCTTACCCAGATCTGTGCCTTGACACAATCCTGTCTCGGAGCTCTATGGCCAATTCCTTTGACCTCATGGCTTGATTTTTGCACTGATATGCACTTTCAACTGTGGGACCTTATATAGACAGGTATGCGCCTTTCCAAATCATGTCCAATACATTTTATTTACTACAGGCGGACTCCAATCAAGGATGATCAATGGAAACAGGATGTACCTGAGCTAATTTCGAGTCTCACAGCTGTCATGACTCTCCTGTGAAGACCTGAATGATCAGGTTACAGTGGGTCCGCTATACAGCGCCCTCGCTCCCTCCGACAGAGGGGGAGAGGGGTGAAGTTTTCCCTTTTATGACAGTCATAAATACCTGCAGGAACTCACTCTCCCACTATGCAGAAATGAAAGTTAAAAACCCCTTTGTTACAACAGAGATTTTGCAGTACTGTGACATCCAAGATTGGATAATGAAACAATATTTCCGTAATCCAAACACTTGGAATGGTCCATGGGTATTTAAAGAACAATCCTGTTGAATTCATTACAATTTTGTGATGTCATTAAAGACGCTATAATCAAATAACGATAACTCTAGAAATGTAAATCTGATAACTGGGACGTATACATATGAATGTTATGGAACTTATATGATTAAATATTAAACTATTTGTGAGAAGATGAAATGTCAGTTTAGCCTTCTAAATGAGATAATTGTTTTTCATGTAAAGTTTTACCCAGTCAGTAACCACGCCCACATGAGCACAGACCTTGTGGTAACGTGAATGACACTGCCCTCCAAGGTGAGTGCTTAATAGGACTCACTGAAGAATTTACATATTAGACCAGAAAAACCATGGAGCGTGGCTGCACGTTGAAATGGTAGGAATTTAAATCTCTAGAGACCAGTATATTTTCGAGTGGCTAAAATGGTTCTAGCTCTACATTAGCCCAGCGTGACCGACAGCGTGAGCTGAAAGGTACGAAATGGTTTGAAAATCTCTCTCTCGCTCTCTCTCGAAGAAGAAGACCACACAGTAACATTCAGTCTGCAGCTGTTTAAGTACTTTAGTCTAGTAAACTCGACCGAGAACCACCGGGTGGTACTTTGAAAGATCCATTTTAACTAACACTTTCTCTGGAAGATTCGGTCGAACAGACACGGTCGAACAGACACTCAGACAGAGAAGCAACAGCTACAAAGGACATGGTGACCTCTGGTGGCGAACCAGAAGACTTACACAACTAGTTACTCCCCATAGACGGCTGAAGTATTTTCAACAGAGAGACAGCAAAGACATACACACGTAAATATGTACATTGCAATTCTTTCGAATGAGCGGCCGTTCATGTGCAAAGTATTTGCATTTCCATGAGTTGTATGTACAATCGTGAAATTCCTTTGTTTCTCCCCTTTCCCTCTTTTGAGTCTGCCATTTTGTGAAACAAGCCGTCATATCGGTTTAGTCCACCAGGGACTTTTCATTGCATTGTGTTAGTAACCAGTAACTATACCGTGTGTGTGTGTGTGTGTGTGTGTGTATTTCTGAATGATCATTTAGTTAAAATAAATAATTAAGCCAATTTGCATACCACTGATTCATTTATGCTAGGGTTCGTGCAGATATTCAAGAATTTTGCGACATTCAGAATGAGTGTGATAAGGTAAATGATAATTAATGAATCGACTGATGTGAGAGATATTTATATATTTAGAGTTTAGTCGGGAGATAGAAACTCATCAACTTTCCCATGGTGCCTCAGATGACTACTTTTGTTATATGATTAATCGCGTAATAATTGAACGTGATATGTAATTATTTTATAAACAGTCAAACACAATGATAGGAACGACATAGCAAAGTGACCGAAAATATATTTCTGTTCCTAAAAAACGTTTTGCTTTGTCATTATGGGGTATTCTGTTCAGTACGAAGAGGATTTTTCCCACAATTTGTTACGTTACAGCCTTGTTCTAATATATATATATATATATATATATATATATATTTAATCAAGGGGTCTGAATACTTTGATGCCACTGTACAGTTTAACCCAGCTATAGAGACAGGGTTAACTCATGTGCTCTCCTCTAGCAGTGAGGGTTAAGACTCAAGAGTTATAACTGTAGTTAATAACACAGCGCTGGAACCTAAATGAGAGATGCAGGACACACACACACAGACGCACACACACGGAAATATTCCCAGTCGGTATTCAACTAATAATATGGAATGCCTCTCAACCACAAATTGCAGAAAAAAAACATTTTTCAATCACCCTCATTGTAAGCTGCAACTTGGTCGTAGTTTTTTTGTTCTACAGAAATAACAAAACATGCCGAAAAGCTGCTGTGTTGTTCAAAGTACATGTAGCCAGGTCAAAAATCACAACCTACGGTTCGCAATGCTCCCATGTAGGGAAATAGATCTTGCGAGAAGAGCCCTGTGTCTTCAGGTTATCCTGTGTGGGAGAGTGGAAAATGTGGGGACGTGTTGTCCATGTAGTCTACACACGTGTGTGGAAGAAATTTCTTCACAGGTAAGACATTTAACTTGTTTAGTATAGTACGTTTGAAACTCCACTAACTACTTGCAGCTGTATAGTCTGTGTTATTGGTCTTAGCTAGCTTAATGTTAAAGTTATCTAGCACTCACTCACGTGGCTGCTAGCATCACCATGAAAAGGGGTGTAGGAAGCACTACAATATTACCTTTTTATAAGTAGGGAGAACGCTAGGGAGCGGGCAATGTTGAAAAGTAAACTTTAGACATGTACTTTTCTTAAAATGTACTTTTGTAAAACGACTAAAACAGACCAAAACAAATGGTGCTTGAAAAATGTCAAGTTTTTGCTGTGAGCCAATGGGGTAATCACCACAGGTTGTTTTCAACACAAGCGGGTAGAGTTGTGACGTTCTCTCAGCTCCATGTCTCAGGTCATAACCAGGTCTGGAGTCTCCTTAAAACTTATTTGGGATAGGGGGCAGCATTTTCACTTTTGGATGAAAAGCGTGCCCAGAATAAACTGCCTCCTACTCAGTCCCAGATGCTAATATTTGCATATTATTAGTAGTATTGGATAGAAAACACTGAGTTTTTAAAACTGGTTGAATGATGTCTGAGTATAACCAAACTCATATGGCAGGCAAAAACCTGAAAAAAAATCCAAACAGGAAGTGGGAAATCACCAATAGAAAAAAAAGAAAAGAAAAGCACCAAGAGATAAAATGAATCACTAACCTTTGATGATCTTCATCAGATGACACTCATAGAACTTCATGTTAAACAATACATGTATGTTTTGTTCGATAAAGTGCATATTTATATCCAAAAATCTGATTTTACATTGGCGTGTTATGTTCAGTAGTTCTAAAACATGCAGTGATTTTGCAGAGAACATCATCAATTCACAGAAATACTCATAAATGTTGATGAAAATTCAAGTGTTATGCATGGAACTTTAGATACACTTCTCCTTAAGAGACAGTAAATATACTCTCATTTACAGACAAGGCAACATATCATTACCTGAAGTCTGCACATACACATACGATGAGCTCAGATACAATAATGGGACACACTAACAAAACGTGTCTATGTACAGGTAACTGCCAAAATAAAGAAAACACCAACAAAGTCTTAATAGGGCGTGGGGCCACTACAAGCCACCAGAAGTTAATACACCTTGGCGCACCGATCCCTTTAGCGGGATCATTTGTCAACATCCGCTGAATTGCAGAGTGCCAAATTCAAATTAAATTACTAAAAATATTTAATTTTCATTAAATCACAAGTGCAATATAGCAAAACACAGTTTAGCTGGTTGTTAACCTCTTCAGACTCTAGGGGCAGTATTTCATTTTTGGATAAAAAGACGTGCCCGTTTTAAGCGCAATATTTTGTCACGAAAAGATGCTCGACTATGCATGGAATTGATAGCTTTGGAAAGAAAACACTGACGTTTCCAGAACTGCAAAGATTTTCACTGTGAGTGCCCTAGAACAAAAGCTTGAAGCAAAACCAAGATGTTTCTGCAACCAGGAAATGAACAGGATTTGAGGCTACGTTTTGCATCATCTCCTTATATGGCTGTGAATGCGACAGGAATGAGCCTACCCTTTCTATCGTTTCCCCAAGGGGTCTGGAGCATTGTGACGTATTTGCAGGCATATCATTGGAAGATTGACCATAATAGACTACATTTGCCAAGTGTCCGCACGGTGTCCTGCGTGGAAATTGGTGCGCAAAACTCAGCTGCTGGTATTTTTCCATGGGATTCTGAGAAAAACCATGCTTCCACGAACGGCATATCAATGAAGAGATATTTGACAAAACACCTTGAGGATTGATTCAAACAACGTTTGCCATGTTTCGGTCGATATTATGGAGTTCATTCGGAAAAAAGTTTGACGTTTAGGTGACTGAATTTTCGTTTCGTTTCGGTAGCCAAATGTGTAGTAACAAAACGGAGCGATTTGTCCTACACAAAGAATCTTTCAGGAAAAACTGGACATCTGCTATGTAACTGAGAGTCTCCTCATTGAAACATCTGTAGTTCTTCAAAGGTAAATTATTTTATTTGATTCCTTTGCTGGTTTTTGTGAATATGTTGCATGCTAAATGCTACGCTAAATGCTAAGCTAGCCATCAACACTCTTACACAAATGATTGATTTTCTATGGTTCAAAAGCATATTTTGAAAATCTGAGATGACAGTGTTGTTAAGAAAAGGCTAAGCTTGAGAGCAGGCATATTTATTTCATTTCATTTGCGATTTTTAGAAATCGTTAACGTTGCGTTATGGTAATGAGCTTGAGGCTGTAGTCACGATACCGGATCCGGGATGGCTCGGCGTAAGAGGTTAATCCACCTGGCGTGTCAGATTTCAAAAAAGCTTTACAACGAAAACAAACCAAGCGTTTATGTGAGGATAGTTCTCAGTAGACAAAACATTACAAACAGCTAGCAGCAAAGTAGATTGGTCACGAAAGTCAGAAAAGCAATAAAATGAATCGCTTACCTTTGATGATCTTCAGATGTTTGCACTCACGAGACTGCCAGTTACACAATAAATGTTTGTTTTGTTCGATAAAGATTATTTTTATATCCAAAAACCTCAATTTCGTTGGCGTGTTTTGTTGAGTAATCCACAGGCTCGTGCAGGTCACGACGGGCAGACGAAAATTCCAAATAGTATCCGTAAAGTTCATAGAAACATGTCAAACCTTTTTTATAATCAATCCTCAGGTTGTTTGTACAATAAATAATCGATAATATTTCAATTGGACAGTAGCCTTTTCAATACAAGAGAGAAAGAAAAGGTCTCGTTCCTGTGTCGCGCGCATGAACAAATCTGGGGACACCTAGCTATCCACTGACGCGATGTGATCATTCTCGCTCATTATTTTCAGAATAAAAGCCTGAAACTATGTCTAAAGACTGTTCACACCCTGTGGAAGCCATAGGGAAAGGAATCTGGTTGATATCCCTTTAAATGGAGGATAGGCTTGCAATGGAACAGAGTAGTTTCAGAAAAACAGCACTTCGTGGTTGGATTTTCCTCAGGTTTTTGCCTGCAATATCAGTTCTGTTATAGTCACAGACAACATTTTGACAGTTTTGGAAATGTTAGTGTTTTCTATCCTAATCTGCCAATTATATGCATATTCTAGCTTCTAAGCCTGAAAAATAGGCAGTTTACTTTGGGAACATTTTTTTTTTTATCCAAACATCAAAATACTGCCCCCTTGCTTCAAGAGGTTATTAATGCACCTTGGCATAAACTCTACAATTGACTAACTTTATTGGAGGGATCCGACACCATTCTTCCATGAGATAATCCATCATTTGGGGTTTTGTTGATGGAAACTGCTGTCTCAGGCACCGCTCTAGAATCTCCCATAAATGTTCAATTGGGTTGAGATCTGGTGACACACACAGAAACTTTAAATCCCCTATGCTCGTTTGAGACCCCTCTTTCAAAAAGCCACAGATCTCTTCTAGCCATGATAGCCAAAATAATGGGCAACTGTGCATTATATTACACCACCCTAAGCATGATGGGATATGAATTATCTTAATGAACACCCACTTTCAACATATTTTGTATTCCTCATTTACCCAAGTGTTTCCTTTATTTTGGCAGTTACCCATGTGTGTGTAGTGTGTGGGTGTTAAATGCCTGGCCTGCTAGTATGTCTTTGTGTTTTATTAGAGGCCTGGAGATGCTGCTGAGTTTAGATTACATGTCATGTCACACACTCCACAGGGAAGGGGTGTGTATTAGCACCGTCCCCCTCCAGCCTCTTGTTTGCGTGCACTGGACCAGAGGACTGCATTCTCTAAATGTGTACGCACGTGCACACCCCCCAATGGTACCAAGATGTGTGCGCTATGAAAATCAAGAGGAATGCATTCCAAACTAGCTCAGAACCTAATTCTGTTCCACACACCCTCAAGTCTGGGTTGTCTACTGGAGCAGATTCTTATTAATCAGATCCAGCTCCTGAACAGCAACAGAAAACCTCTTAAAACAGAAACACACTAGTCCAGCTCATCTCTATCCATCTGGTTCTCTCCCCTTCCTTCCTACTTTAGTTTGGGCATTTTCTAACCCTCTCACCTTCCCTCCCTCCAGCCTCCCCTTAACCCCTCGCTCTCTCTCCTGAGATTTAAGGCCGGAGGGAATTGATTCTCTCTGGTACAGGTTATGGCATCAGAGGAAAACAGAATGTTTCAGCTAGCATTTACCTCAACACCACACCCAATGGATTTTCGAGGAAATGGATAATACAATTATTATATAAAGTGATCATTAACTCCAAAAGCAGAAGTCTGTCAGCAGTTTCCATGGCCTTTTAAAGGGGTCTTATTGAGATGAGTACAAGTCCCATATCATCTGTGAAGATGTTGTGTATTGTGCTTCAACTCCACTTATGTCTTGAGGGTTGGAAACATCTTGATATTGGAGTGAACTATCATTTTAGATTAGAGCAGTTATTTCATGTCCCCTGGGAAAAGTCAGGGTACTGGGTAGTGTCTGCCTGCTAGGGGACTGGAACACATGTCGAGGCAAACTAGATGACCCAGAGTCATGGTCCTCATGATTTCACTGTGATGACTTCCAATAACCACCATGGCTCCCAAGGCACTGGTGACATAGTACACACAAATTCCTGAAAGAGGGGGAACCTGATCCTGATTAGCATTAATGGTCATAGATGTGTGTGCACCCTCAGGTGGTTGTTTTCCTGTTGGGAATGTGATCCCAGAGTTCCCATCTGGATCTGTTTGTCCCGCTGGAGACCGTGGACCCCTCATTTCTGATTTTTCACTTGGCTGGAGAGAATGGAGACTCAAGGCCTTGGTGTGCTCAAAGTAACACATTTGAGTATATGAATTTACATTCAATATGCAAGATGTGAGGGCAAGTTACTTAGATGCAAGAGCATAGTACACAATTAATAGCATGGCATTTACATCTACAGTATGTCAAAACCAGTGGCTAAAAAACCCTAAATGGCTAAGAAACAAATGGCACAAAAGGCCAAATTTATTCTTCTGTCTCAAGGCTACGGTATATAGTCTTTCTTAATTACGTATACATGCATCATTACAGACGTTGGGTGATATGAATCTCATTCAACTTTCAATTGAACAGTGAGGCATCTGCTGATTTTTGGTACAGAGAGTGATATTCAGGAGCTAGAGCTATTTCAAGTTTGGATTGTCACATGTTGAGGCCTCTGATAATTCTGTGTGCCTGTGTGATCTGGGTCACAGGGTTATATAAAAACACTTGTACCGTGACCGGGAGTCCCGTATGGTGGCACAATTGGCCCAGTGTCGTTAAGGGAGGGTTTGACTGTGGGGCTTTCCAGGGCTCATCGCGTTCTAGCAACTCCTTGAGGTGGGCCAGGCACCTGCAAGCTGACCTCAGTCAGTTGAACGGTGTTTCCGCCGACACATTTGTGCTGGCTTCTGGCTTAAGCAAGCAGGTGTTAAGACACAGCGTGACTTGTTTCAAAGGACACATGGTTTGAGCTTCGCCTCTCCCGAGCCCGTTGGGGAGTTGCAGCAATGAGACAAGATCGTAACTACCAATGTGAATATCACAAAAAAGGGGGTCAAATTTTAAAACCCCCAATTTTTTTTTTTGCCCTTTTACTTCAAACCATTTAAACTTTTGTGTAAGCAATCGAGCAGGTTATGCATTTTATTATGGTAAGCAAAGATATGTAGGATATGGCATCCGGTTTGGGTTCTCCTCCATCCTCAACACACAATGAGCTCATGCAGCTAACGCTACGCTGATTAGGGAGAGGAGCCGTCTGCCCCATCAGACACACATTCTCCCCTTTTCACACACGCGCGTGCATATCGTGTCATTACAGTTGTAACTAGTTAATGTCAGTGTGTGTGTGTGATGACGACAGTGTTCAGTGTGTTAGTGTTGAGAGCTCGGAAGCTGACCTCAAACCATGCATCTTGTGATGCCTGTTCTAGGATTCCCCTGTGTCCCTATCTAGTGTGTGTGATGTCCTGTCATTGTTAGTGTGGCTTTTAGACCATTAGTGTGTGACTGCCTCATAGCATTAGTGTTTTTATCTGATCTAACAGGACAAAAGCTCCCCCTCTCCACCACCCTCCCTCTTTTTTACCTCTCACCCCCCCATCCACCTCTCTTCATCCCATTACAGGCTATAATGGCCTGTAATGGGATCTGAGGCCTTCTGTCACCACATAGGAGGGAGAGGAGGGGATGAGACTACAGAGGGAGGAGAAGGAAGAAAGATGGTGGAGAGAATATTTTTTGTATTTGAAAACTGAGACAACATCCATACCTCTCCAAAGTGTGCACAGTAATTTCAATGCACATTATGACTCAAGGAAGAGTTGTGTTTTTGATTTATTTTAAGCTCTCATAGCTGTGCCGTTGAAGAACTAGAGCAAGCACACTTGTAGTTGTTTTGAACACAGCCCAGCATCCCCACCTTTACCAATTACTGATAGTCCATTATAAATCGCAATCTGGGTCAGGTGAGCATAATTTTAAAACTTCTATTGCCAACACGACAAGCTAAATAATTTTATTAGAATCTTGTGTTAGGCTTTGACAAGGCAATTCAGAGAAGCAGATCATTTTGGTTCTCAGAATTGAGTCATGTGTGCATTGATGCGTGGTGCACAGCAAATTCTCTTCACAACAAACAGGCTCATTCTGTTGAAGACAACCCAGGGTATAACACCAAGTCATCTTATACAAACATAGTGATCATAAATAAACCTTGACACTATGATATGCGTTTTATGCAGTGTTGGAAAAAGTACCCAATTGTCATACTTGAGTAAAAGTAAAGATGCCTCAATGGAATATGACTCAAGTAAAAGTGAGTCACCCAGTAAAATACTTAATGAGTAAAAGCCTGAAAGTATTTGGTTTTAAATATACTTAACGGTCAATAGTAATTGTAATTGCCAAAAGATACTTATCCCGTGTGTTGTCTTAAGGGTCAAAAATCAAAAACAGCAGAGAACCCCCTAAATTATGTTTTTTCCCCCCTTTTCCTAGAGTGACGCCAACATTAGAAAAAGTGAAACATCGCCTTTGTTCATATTTCCATGAAAGCTGTACACCACCAGGGTAAAAATATTATATTTTACGGTCATTTCTGACACGGCTGTTATAAGATAATTTACAAACCACAAAGATGCACACAATGATAAATTGAGATTAAGTGTGTTACTGATTCAACTTAGCCAGCAGCTCCTGAAGAGGAAGATCACCATGGTTGGCACAGTTAGAAAGAACGTCTGAGCACCCCCCTGCACTCCTCGCAACAAGAGGGAGAGAGGCCTTCTCAAAGGTTTGCCTTCACCACTAATTTCCTACCTCCCAAAGAGGAACAAGAATGTGGTCCTCCTGAGCACACTGCACAAAATGGCTTAGATCAGCGATCATGAGGACAGGAAGCCAGCCATCATTTTGGACTACAACCACAACAAAGGAGGCATGGACAACCTGGACAAGGTGATAGTACTTACAGGAGGATGACTGCCCGCTGGCCCCTGGTCATCTTCCATAACATCATTGATGTGTCCTCATACAATGCCTTCGTGATATGGAACAAGCTCAACCCTACCCGGATGCCTGATAAGAGGAACAAGAGGGTGTTCCTGGAGCAGCTGGGAAAGGCACTTGTAACCCCACACATTCAAAGGGAGCACCTCCCCCGCACAGCAGCCTCTGCAGCACTTGTGAAAGCTGTTCAGGGGGCTGAATCTTGTCCTGATCCACCTGAGGCTGGGGCAGGCAAGAGGAGGAGATGCCATTTCTGCCCCCCAAAGAAGGACTGTAAAACAAATACTATGTGCTGCACATGTGAGATACATCTGCAAAGTCCATGCACACACACTTGCATACTGTCCTACATGTGCTAATTTAGAGTTGATTGATTTTATGTTCTTCACATTTTTTTTATTTTGTTTATACACCTTGTGGGTGTGGGCAATGGTTAAAAAATGGGAGGCTAGTATTTTGTAGTTGAATTCCTCATTGTACACTATATAATAATATATCACTATGTTGCCAAAAACGTTAGACTTATCGTTTCCCTTCAATAAAATGCATTCAAAATGACATTCTGCACATTTCTGCTGCTTTCTCTTGCTAAAAAAAAATGTGTTTACACCTATGCAATAAAAAAAATAAACCTACTTTAGTAAAGAAAACAATTAAGACAGGTGTGTTGTAATAAAAATGAGTAGTGTTCACTGATTTAAATGCTGTCT
This sequence comes from Oncorhynchus keta, assembly GCF_023373465.1. NCBI lineage: Eukaryota > Metazoa > Chordata > Actinopteri > Salmoniformes > Salmonidae > Oncorhynchus > Oncorhynchus keta. Next base: position 15,158,559 of record NC_068451.1, read on the forward strand.
TTCTGCATTGTGAAGAGGTAAAAACCCAGATATTCAAAGTTTGTGATGAATGACAGGTTGTTTCTTCATGCAAAATAGATTTAAAATGAAATTAAGCTGCTTTATTTTAGGGGTTTAGTGAAGGCGGGTCATTTTTTACCCTTAGGACAAGGGGAGTATACAGAATGTTTAAGACTATACACGGGTCAAGTATCAAATGTGAAAGTATGAATCTTTTCAAATTCCTTATTAAACAAACCAGAATGCACCAACCAGAATGCAACGTCTTGTTTTTTTAAAATTTACGGATAGCCAGGGGCACACTCCAACACTTAGACATAATTTACAAATTAAGCTTTTGTGTTTAGTGAGTCCACCAGATCAGAGACGGTAGGGATAACCAGGGATGTTCTCGAGTGTGTGAATTGGACCATTTTCCTGTCTTTTTGTAAAAGTTGCCCAATGTTAAGCGGAGACTCTTAGCTCTGTCATGTATAGCATGTTACTGTACAGCCACTGCGTTCTAATTCTACTGTACAGTTAATCAGTCAAATTGTATGTCACGTGCTGAATACAACAGTGAAATGCTTACTTACAAGCCCTTAAACAACAATGCAGCTAATAATAAAAAAGGTATTTACTCAAATAAAAATGATTTTTTATTTTTAATGTGTAATAAATAACTAAAAATCAGAATTGAAAAATAATTAAGGAAAAACAAAAAAAGAACAGTACCGAGGCTATATACAGGGGGTACCGGTACAGAGTAGATGTGCAGAGGCACACATTAGTCCAGGTAATTGAGGTAATATGTAGGTAGAGGTAGGTGACTATGCATGGATAATAAACAGAGTAGAAGCAATTTAAAAATGGGGTTGAGGGGGGGGACAATGCAAATAGTCCAGGAGTCTTATGGCTTGAGGGTAGAAGCTGTTAAGGAGCCTTTTGGACCTAGACTTGGCGCTCCGGTACTGCTTGCCGTGCGGTAGCAGAGAGGACAGTCTGGCTAGGGTGGCTGAAGTCTGGCAATTCTTTGGGGCCTTCCTGACACTGCCTGGTATAGAGGTCCTGGATAACTGGAAGCTTTGCCTCAGTGATGTACTGGGCTGTACGCACTACCCTCTGTAGTTGCCATACCAGACGGTGATGCAACCAGTCAGGATGCTCTCGATGGTGCAGCTGTAGAACGTTTTGAGGATCTGAGGACCCATGCCAAATCTTTTCAGTCTCTTGAGGGGGAATAGGCTTTGTCGTGCCCTCTTCACGACTGTCTTGGTGTGCTTGGACCATGTTAGTTCGTTGGTGATGTGGACACCTAGAATCTTGAAGTTCAACCTGCTCCATTACAGCCCTGTCATTAACCCTGTCCTGTCATGTCACATCAGTCATAATGACATATTTTGATCCAGAAAGGATGGAAGGGAGTGCGGAAGGAAAGATGTACTTTAAAAGGGCTTCTGGCTGCCCTAGGGGACCATGTCCTTTGTCTTCGCTCTCTGTAGTGTTTCCTCCTTTCTCTCTTCCTTTCCATTTGAGAGTGATGCCATTCACAGGCCTCTATCCTCAAGCCCCTCTCGGGAGCTGTGTGTCTGTGTGTGTGTGTATGTGTGTGTGTGTGTGTAGTAGCACAGTTATGGGTCAGTGATTTAACGGGAGATAGAGCAGCTCTTCTGGCCCTCAGTTTCTCTCAAGAGACTGGCCTCTTACTGACAGACACACACACACACACTCTGTCTTTCCCCAAAGAGCATGTGTCTGATGTATAATACAGACACAAGCACACATCTTCCTAAACGTCTCAGTGAGTGAGAGAGCGGACTGGGTCATTAGGTCTGAGGCAGGTCTCCCTTTCAGAGCATCTAAGAAAAATAAAATAATTATGGTACCTTACCTGTGAGAGCCCTCTCTCACATACACACAAAGCTAGATCTGAGTGAAAGAAGTGTACAGTAACCGTCATTAATATTCTGACGCATCTGACCTGTTCTATTCTAGCAGGGACAAAGGCTGTGTGTGATAGGGCCTGGCCCCTTGTCTGTGACTGGTCTCAGTCTCTATAGCTGCCCTGTATAGCCCTGTTCTCTAGTCTTGTTCTGTTGTTCAGACACACACAGAGAGAAACCCCAGATAGCTTGTTGTCCCTGACAGACCATTAATCACCTGTCTTTCTCTGGCACACACACCTCTCAGCCCTTCTTAGCCAGGACAAAGGTCTGAGTGTAATTGAGTCTTCTGCTTCAAGAGGCTCTCCACCTAACAAAGTGAAACACTAAACCAACACCACATACACTGTAGACTAGGAGTTCCTGTTAGCGTGACAGAGGAATAAAATGGTCAGGGATGGATAGATTGAGAGGCAGATGAAAGTATGTGTCAGGACAGTACAGAGGGACAAAAAGGGACGGGTAGAGAAAGGAGGAATGGGAAGCTGAAGAGCGGGCTCGACGAGAGGGGTAAGGCGACACCCATCTACAACTACTTAAGCTGATTGCTGGCTTTGATACACAGGTATAGCAGTATAGCAGTATACAGTTACACACACGATCCACAGCCAACAGAATCCAGTGCATGCATGCATGCATGTATGTCTGTATGTATGCATGTATAGTGTGGCAAAAAAGTATTTAGTCAGCTACCGATTGTGCAAGTTCTCCCACTTAAAAAGATGAGGCCTGTAATTTTCATCATAGGTACACTTCAACTATGACAGACAAAATGAGAAGAAAAAAATGCAGAAAATCACATTGTAGGATTTTTTATGAATTTATTTGCAAATTATGGTGGAAAATAAGTATTTTGTCACCTACAAACAAGCAAGATTTCTGGCTCTCACAGACCTGTAACTTGTTCTTTAAGAGGCTCCTCTGTCCTCCACTCTTTACCTGTATTAATGGCACCTGTTTGAACTTGTTATCAGTATAAAAGACACCTGTCCACAACCTCAAACAGTCACACTCCAAACTCCACTATGGCCAAGACCAAAGAGCTGCCAAAGGACACCAGAAACAAAATTGTAGACCTGCACCAGGCTGGGAAGACTGAATCTACAATAGGTAAGCAACTTGGTTTGAAGAAATCATCTGTGGGAGCAATTATTAGGAAATGGAAGACATATAAGACCAATGATAATCTCCCTCGAGCTGGGGCTCCATGCAAGATCTCACCCCGTGGGGTCAAAATGATCACAAGAACAGTGAGCAAAAATCCCAGAACAACACGGGGGGACCTAGTGAATGACCTGCAGAGAGCTGGGACCAAAGTAACAAAGCCAGTAACTCACAAAGCCGTAAGGGACTCAAATCCTGCAGTGCCAGACGTATCCTCCTGCTTAAGCCAGTACATGTCCAGGCCCATCTGAAGTTTGCTAGAGAGCATTTGGATGATCCAGAAGAAGATTGGGAGAATGTCATATGGACAGATGAAACCAAAATATAACTTTTTGGTAAAAACTCAACTCGTCTTGTTTGGAGGACAAAGAATGCCGAGTTGCATCCAAAGAACACCATACCTACTGTGAAGCATGGGGGTGGAAACATCATGCTTTGGGGCTGTTTTTCTGCAAAGGGACCAGGACGACTGATCCGTGTAAAGGAAAGAATGAATGGGGCCATGTATCGTGAGATTTTGAGTGAAAACCTCCTTCCATCAGCAAGGGCATTGAAGATGAAACGTGGCTGGGTCTTTCAGCATGACAATGATCCCAAACACACCGCCCGGGCAACGAAGGAGTGGCTTCGTAAGAAGCATTGTGGCCTAGCCAGTCTCCAGATCTCAACCCCATAGAAAATCTTGAGGGAGTTGAAAGTCCACGTTGCCCAGCAACAGCTCCAAAACATCACTGCTCTAGAGGAGATCTGCATAGAGGAATGGGCCAAACTATCAGCAACAGTGTATGAAAACCTTGTTAAGACTTACGGAAAACATTTGACCTCTGTCATTGCCAACAAAGGGTATATAACAAAGTATTGAGCAAACTTTTGTCGTTGACCAAATACTTATTTTCCACCATAATTTGTAAATAAATTATTTAAAAATCCTACAAAGTGATTTTCTGGATTTTTTCCCCCTCATTTTGTCTGTCATAGTTGAAGTGTACCTATGATGAAATTTACAGGCCTCATCTTTTTAAGTGGGAGAACTTGCACAATTGGTGGCTGACTAAATACTTTTTTGCCCCACTATGTATGCAGAAGGATTTCAGTTTATTCCTGGAAGAATTTCTTACTAAAATAGTGTTCCAAATTGTTAAAGTAAATTTACTTCAACATAGAATGTGGAAACAGTGCCACCCCACCACAATTGTTATAGGTCATTATCAATAAAACATCAATACGGTGTAGAACATTCGATTTGCCTGCTAGAGGGCAAGGAGACCAAACTCCACTTAAACCAGTGACAACTACGTGCAGTTTAAGGGATTGTTGAATAAAATATGAATTATTTGGCTGTAACATAATCACCTCTTGAAGAGCATAGTCAGAACTCCAAATGTCTGATTTTTCCATACAAAATAATTGCTCACATTTAGTTCAGCTCTTTCATCATTTATATAGCAAGAAACTGCATGCTCTTCATGGTCAGTAAGCATGATTATGTCATACATGAGGGTAGCCTCAATCTCTCAATATTGGCCACCATTAATTTGAGTGATAAAATAAAAGTGAATTATACCTGACAAGTATTTTAAGTTTCAGATAATTTTCCCATCCTTTGTGGGCCCTGCCTGTCAAGCAGCAGAAGGAAGCATTTGCCAATGTACTGTTAGCTGATATTTTCTACTTTGCAAGCTACCAGTAGAAAATTTGTACCGTTGGCTAAACATAGTGGTAAGTAGACCTAATGTACTTTTTTATCCAACCAACGTAGACCTACTTAGTGAAGTTAGCTAACATCCCCTTTTCAACTTTGTTTAAGTGTTCGAAAGTTAGAGAATTAAATATCATACCCACCCCCCCAAAAAAATGCAAACCTCCCATAACTTATTGTAATGGGAGAGGTTAGCATGTCTTGGGGGGGTGATATTTGTGCCATTCATTCAGGACTATCTGTAAAATCTATCCGTAAAAATGGTAGCATGTTTGGAAACGTACATTATTTACCATTCATTTCTCTTAGGCACAAGATTATCTGAAACCACCAAAACAAACAGCAAAAGCATTCAACAAGTGTGTAGAGTCACAACGTTGATGTAAACATTGCGTGCTTGGAATATGGGACCAAATACTACATTTTTGACTACTTAAATACACATACAGTACCAGTCAAATTTGAACACCTACTCATAGTAGAATAATAGTGAAGACATCAAAACTATGAAATAACATATGGGATCATGTAGTAACCAAAAAAAAGTGTTATATCAAAATATATTTTATATGAGATTTTTCAAAGTAGCCACCCTTTGCCTTGATGAACACTCGGGGAGCTCCTGGCGAGTGGCGCAGCGGTCTAAGGCACTGCTTCTCTGTGCTAGAGGCGTCACTACAGACCCTGGTTCGATTCCAGGCTGTATCCCAACCACAATTGGCCCAATGTCATCCGGGTTAGGGTTTGGCAGAGGTAGGCCGTCATTGTAAATAAGAATTTGTTCATAACTGACTTGCCTAGTTAAATAAACAGGTGTGCCTCATTAAAAGTTAATTTGTGGAATTTCTTTCCTTCTTAATGCATTTGAGCCAATCAGTTGTGTTGTGACAAGGTAAGGTTGGTAGACCTATTTGGTAAAATACCAAGTCCATATTATGGCAAGAACAGCTCAAATACGCAAAAGAAACGACAGTCCATCATTACTTTAAGACATGAAGGTCAGTCTCAAAAACCATCAAGCACCGATGAAGAAACTGGCTCATGTCATGAGGACCACCACTGGAAAGGAAGACCCAGAGTAACCTCTGCTGCAGAGGCTAAGTTAATTACCAGTTACCAGTCTCAAATTCCAAGCCCAAATAAACACTTCAGAGTTCAAGTAACAAACAAGTAACAGACTCAAATCAACTGCTCAGAGGAGACTGAGTGAATCATGCCTTCACGGTAGCGTCACTGCAAAGAAACCACGACTAAAGGACACCAATAAGAAGAGACTTGCTTGGGCCAAGAAACACAAGCAATAGATATTAGACCGGTGGAAATCTGTCCTCTGGTCTGATGAGTCCAAATTTGCGATTTTTGGTTCCAACTGCCTTGTCTTTGTGAGACACAAAGTAGGTGAACGGATGATCTCTACATGTGTGGTTCCCACCGTGAAGCATGTTGGAGTGATGGTGCTTTGCTCGTGATTTATTTAGAATTAAAGCGATATGCCATCCCATCTGGTATGCGCTTAGTGGGACCATCATTTGTTTTTCAACAGGAAAATGACCCAACACACCTCCAGGCTGTGTAAGGGCTATTTGACCAAGATGGAGAGTGGAAAGGAGCTGCATCAGATGACCTGGCACCCACAATCACCCAACCTGAACCCAATTGAGTTAGTTAGGGATGAGTTGGACTGCAGAGAGAAGGAAAAGCAGCCAACAAGTATGTGTGGGAACTCCTCAAAGACTGTTGGAAAAGCATTCCAGGTGAAGCCAGTTGAGAGAACACAGTGTGCAAAGCTGTCAAGGCAAAGGGTGACTACTTTGAAGAAGCTCAACTATATTTGGATTTGTTTAACACTTTTTTGGTTACTACATGATTCCATGTGTTATTTCATAGTTTTGATGTCTTCATTATTATTCTACAATGTAGAAAATAGTAAAAATAAAGAAAACCCCCAACTTTTGACTGGTACTGTAAGTGAATGTGCCAATACTTTTGGTCCCCTAAAATGGTGGGGTGGGGGGGACCACGTACAGAAAGTGCTGTAATTTCTGAACAGTTCACCTGAAAATACTCTCAAATGTAAGAGGACAGTCGTATCATTTAAAATCAAAAGTGCTGGGATAAAAAGTGTCACTTTCCCAATAGCCCCAGAGCTCACTGTATATGGCTAGTTAACAAGCTAACTTTCAGGGGATAAACTAGATGGCTATATCCAAATATTGTTATATTTGCTTGCCATCCATTATATTGGTGATTACAGTAGTGTGACTGACGACTTTACCAGGACAAGGACTTGCCAATGTCAAGCTCTTTCCAAAAGCCTAAATCTCTGAGGAAGCAAGCTAAATGACATGTTTGCTTAGCTAGCCAGCTACATGCCAAATGGATAGGCTACCCTGAAGTACATGATCAATTGATGTTTACTGAAAGCATGCAGTAAAACTATCAGAGCTAAATGTGGAGTAATCTGAACTGTGTAGTTCCGACAATGCTCTTCAAGGAGGTGATGATATTAAAACCAAATAGTTAACATTCATTAAACAACCCCTTGAAAACGGCAAGTAGTTGTCAATGGTTTAAGCGGAGCTTGGGCTCTCCTTGCCCACCAGCAGTCAAATCAAATGCTCAGCACCGTGTGACATTTGATTTAACCTATTGTTTTTGTTGCCACGCAGCATGTTAAAAAAGAGCGTATTGTTGGTTGCGACCTGTCATTCAGAGCAAAACTTGCCCGTTTTCCATGTTATTTTGGCATTAATACGTGTCACATATCAGTTTGCCAACAATATTGTAAAATATATATAAAATTGAGTTAATAAAGCTGCACAAAAACATGGTCTCTTTTTTGTTTTCTTGAGTAAGGCAGCTCGAAAATGCAGGCGTTTCAGCCTAATTCAGTGCTTTCTGTGGTGATGGTGCAAGCCAGCTGAAAATACAGAGCGTTGCACTGTGACTGGCTCAGTGTTCTGTCACTCATGGGGACATTACGCACTGCCAAGTCTAAGGGTAGAGCTAGAACATTCTAGCCCCTTGGGGGCTGCCATAGAGTTACAGTACATTAAAAGTGCCAATCGAAAAAGGCTCAAGGTCATTGGCCACAGATAAAATGAAGTCAAATCAGGTTATATCTACAGCAGTTCTGATTGTGAAAGTATGATGTTGGCATGATCAATCTTAGCTAGCAGTTATCTTCATGAATCAAGTCGACAAGCTACTGGCAAATCCTTGTCATATGAAGAAAAATTATGAAGAGAAATTATAGATAAAAAAAACGAATCGGTACTCATCGGCTATAAACATTACACAAGTTGGAAATCGCAAATTCAGCAAGTGGTTTGGAAGGAATCAATGACAGTGCCTAACTGCCAGCATTGCAAAGAAAGCATGAGCCTGCTATTCAGTGGAATGGCTGTGTGGTCCCAAATTTGGGATTAAGAGGCTATTTTCCAAATTTAAAATGATAAACATTCAACATTGGCCATGCTGTCAATGAAGCATGATTTGTGCCATGCTCAAAACAACTGTTAACGCGGAACTACACTGCTCAAAAAAATAAAGGGAACACTTAAACAACACAATGTAACTCCAAGTCAATCACACTTCTGTGAAATCAAACTGTCCACTTAAGAAGCAACACTGATTGACAATAAATTGCACATGCTGTTGTGCAAATGGAATAGACAACAGGTGGAAATTATAGGCAATTAACAAGACACCCCCAATAAAGGAGTGGTTCTGCAGGTGGTGACCACAGACCACTATCAGTTCCTATGCTTCCTGGCTGATGTTTTGGCCACTTTTGAATGCTGGCGGTGCTTTCACTCTAGTGGTAGCATGAGACGGAGTCTACAACCCACACAAGTGGCTCAGGTAGTGCAGCTCATCCAGGATGGAACATCAATGCGAGCTGTGGCAAGAAGGTTTGCCGTGTCTGTCAGCGTAGTGTCCAGAGCATGGAGGCGCTACCAGGAGACAGGCCAGTACATCAGGAGACGTGGAGGAGGCCGTAGGAGGGCAACAACCCAGCAGCAGGACCGCTACCTTCGCCTTTGTGCAAGGAGGAGCAGGAGGAGCACTGCCAGAGCCCTGCAAAATGACCTCCAGCAGGTCACAAATGTGCATGTGTCTGCTCAAACGGTCAGAAACAGACTCCATGAGGGTGGTATGAGGGCCCGACATCCACAGGTGGGGGTTGTGCTTGCAGCACAACACCGTACAAGACGTTTGGCATTTGCCTGAGAACACCAAGATTGGCAAATTCACCACTGGCACCCTGTGCTCTTCACAGATGAAAGCAGGTTCACACTGAGCATGTGACAGAGTCTGGAGACGCAGTAGAGAACGTTCTGCTGCCTGCAACATCCTCCAGCATGACCGGTTTGGCGGTGGGTCATTCATGGTGTGGGGTGGCATTTCTTTGGGGGGCCGCCAGAAGTAGACTGACTGCCATTAGGTACCGAGATGAGATCCTCAGACCCCTTGTGAGACCATATGCTGGTGTGGTTGGCCCTGGGTTCCTCCTAATGCAAGACCTCATGTGGCTGGAGTGTGTCAGCAGTTCCTGCAAGAGGAAGGCATTGATGCTATAGACTGGCCCGCCCGTTCCCCAGACCTGAATCCAATTGAGCACATCATGTTTCGCTCCATCCACCAACGCCACGTTGCACAAGACTGTTCAGGAGTTGGCGGATGCTTTAGTCCAGGTCTGGGAGGAGATCTCTCAGGAGACCATCCGCCACCTCATCAGGAGCATGCCCAGGTGTTGTAGGGAGGTCAAACAGGCACATGGAGGCCACACGCACTACTGAGCCTCATTTTGACTTGTTTTAAGGACATTACATCGAAGTTGGATCAGCCTGTAGTGTGGTTTTCCACTTTAATTTTGAGTGTGACTCCAAATCCAGACCTCCATGGGTTGATACATTTGATTTCCATTGATAATTTGTGTGTGATTTTGTTGTCAGCACATTCAACTATGTAAAGAAAAAAGTATTTAATAAGAATATTTCATTCATTCAGATCTAGGATTTGTTATTTTAGTGTTCCCTTTATTTTTTTGAGCAGTGTATAAAAACTTGACTTCCATTGTTCAAGACAAAAAGGTGAGTCCAAACATGTATTGTATGTGCTGCATAAATGTAATATGTATACTGTAGCTAAGAAAGTAATACTAAGTGTATGTCGTGTGTAAGACATTAGTAGCCGATGTGCCTCACCCTAATAATTTGGTCTATTTACCCATCTTATATCACCTACTGTTCTGACTTCGTGGTTCACATGTAGCCTATAACCTGTTTTTGAGAAATGTATTCATTGAATATTCTAAGAGCTGTCATTGTGTGCTTATATGACACATTTATTTAAAATACGGTTCTTGGTGTACAGGGAGAACACTGTAAGAATGGCCCATGTTCTGAATTCTATCGCTGCAGATTTCAAAAGTGCTAAATAAATAGTTATATTGACTATGTCCGTCCGAGCTAGCTCATTAATGTCTTAAGCAAAATTAGGGATGGCCTCTTATCCGCTTGTCGTCCCCTTATGCCATAGTTTATATGTCTTGTAAATTAAGTTGAATGAACCGTTTCACTGCCAGACAAGGCTCCACTGAAAGACAGTTGTATCAGTGGTAAAATGTTGGTCCTGCTATTGGGACAGCTTTATGTGGGCCCTAACAGTTTGTGGGCACCGTTTGTGCAATTAATGTATTTGTTTAGTGTAGTAGGTTTGATGGCATGCATCCCACTTGTTTCTGCCACACCAAGATTTTCATGCTAAAATCACCACTGCATATTGTGCACTGCTATCGCGCTTGCACTGATGACTGGGGGTGACGGTGTTTTTGTTGTAATATTACAAACAGACGGGGAAGTTTCACCATTAAGGAGTCTACCTTTAAGAGTCCATTTGTAACAATTAATAAATGTTGTGAACATACTGTGATTTCTCAACCCCCACATCAGCTGTGTTACACGAACCCAAAACACTGATGTGTGTGTGTGTGTGTGTGTGTTTTGTGCTGCTTGGCATGACAGATACTTTACATGCTGATTTTCCCAGTTGCAGCTGACCACAAGGTTTCAAGACAACGCCAAAAAAACAGCAGCAACTAGCCATATAAGACCATACTACTGCCGTCCTATCTTTTCTAATACCTCCTCTCACTCTTCCCGTCTCCCTCTGATGTGAACTGTGCAGTATTAAATCTGTTACAGCACACATTCCTGTTTCTGCTTTTTCTGACCTGCTGCTGGAAGAGACTGGCTTATATTATACACAGACACACAGGGCCCAGGTTGAGTGTGTGTTTTTGTGTGATTCTTACCTTGGCGAAGAACACTGAGAGATGAGTCTCACTGCCAAGGATCCATATAGGGAACTTAGGAGACTTCAGGAACGCACCCACCTGAAACACACATACATACATAGCAAAACTAGAGCAAAGCAGTTCTGATTCATATTCCAGACTGACTTAACTGTCTGATCCCAGACGAAGTTAGTTTTACAGAATAAAGGCTTTCTGATGCCATTTCAACTAACAGAAGGAATGATCAGGGAATACAATCTGATGTCGTAATAGAATATGTACAGTAATAGAGAAGACTGTCATATTGTTGCTAATACAATGGTTGTTCAATGAGCAGGTTTATAGCACAAACATACCAATGTACCCAGGTCTAACTCATCTACCCAGACATACTTAGCTGTTCTACTAATCTACTGTAGTTCCTAATCTACTGTAGTCAGTCACAGACAAGAAGTGGCAGTATGTGTGAGAGAGGGTGTGTATGACAATGTGTTTATTTGTGGTGCTGATTCTCTCACAGAATGTTTGAATCTCTCCCCCTGCAATTATTTGTGACTAGTGAACAAGAACAAACTCACCACTATGGTTTGGACATAACAAGCTTGAAGGAATGTTGTCTGTGTGTGTTTTTGTACCTTGCAGTAGCGTAGTGACTCCATGAGAGTGAGGAAGCCCACGGATGTCTGGTTGTGGATACCATGGAGCTCTGAGGGAGGGAAAGAGGCCTAGCTTAGACCAACAAAAAAAACTCTTAAATGAAACAGCTTCTTTGGTCTCTTTGTGTGTATGTTGACCAAGTGAAAGTGTGACTGATCACTGCCATCTAGTGTTCAGCTGTGGGATCACAGTCACCAGGAAACTGGACGTCTTCGAAACACTGTTAGTAAACTGAGCAATAAATAGTCGGCTAACGCTCATTGAAGAAAAGTTTCAAATTAAATCACGCTGCCAGAAAACGAGGCTTATTGCACAACACTTTGCACTAAGATAATGTATTCCGCTGTGTGTCCCCCGTTTGGTAGAGCATGGCGCTTGCAATGCCAGGGTTGAGGGTTCGATTCCCACAGGGGACCCGTATGAAAATAAAGCATACAAATGTATGCATTCAATACTGTAAATCGCTCTGATTAGATCGTCAGCTAAATTACAAAAAAAGTTTTTAAAAATGTGTCAGTGTGTGGAGTACTTACTCATGCCAGAGCACTCCCTGTCTCCATCCCACACATTAGAGACAGCGTGGCCCGTCACTAACAGGTTAACCAGACTCTGACTGCAGAGAGAAAGAAAAGTAATGGCTTAAGCTTTTTGGAACATCACTTAGCTGAAGTCGTCAAAAGAAAGGTAGCTGATAAAGATTCAATAAAGTGAGGGATCAGGGGTCGTACCTGCCGTGGCCATAGACTGGATCTACGAGAGGCTCTGTAGTATCTTCAATCTCATTCCTGATGTTAACTATCCCCTGTAGAGACAGAAAGAGAAAAGTGGTTACATGCATGCACACAGAGTGCAGAGTAATACGCATACATACAAACACACGCAGAGCCTTACCTTGGTGAGGATGACAGAGTAGAGGAAGAACAGGACTCCACAGCGCCCTTTCCAGGTTTCGTAGAGAGACACCACCTCCTCTCTAAGCTCTGATAATGACTTCACAATACGCTTCCTGTAGAGATTAGAGGTCAAAGGTCAGTGGCTAGAAGTCAGTGAGAGCACCTCTAATGACATTGCACTCATTTAGGGGGGATTCAGGTTAATGTAGGTATAATAACCATACAACTACTGAACAGTTACTGAAAGGTTATTGTATAGCAGTCATTAACTGTCACACTGCTATGACTGTACAGTAGTTCATGCTGACAGTGTCGTATTATTACGCAATGGGCCAGATGGCAATCTGATGCTCCTCTGGAAGAAAATCAAAGATTGTGTGTGTGTGTGTCTCCTTAAGGAATCAGTGAGGAATGTGTGTGCAGAGTCAGCAGGTTGTAAATCATTATCGAGAAACTCCAGTCACACACGCACAGGCTTAGCCAATCCCAGACAGAAGGAGATACACACTAGCGTTCTTGATTTTCCTGCAATGCAGTGGTCCTTTCATCTCCATGGAAGTCATGGACAATAGAGAGACGAGTCACAGTCAGTAGAGTTACTTACTGGAGGATGCTGTGAAACCGCTCAAAGCCAAGATCCTCATCAGCCAAAGCAGCTACACACAATAGACACACAGAGATGTAAACACATGCACGTTCTAGTGAAACAACAGAGGTAACGTTGACAGAACACAACACGTCATTATTCTAGATTAACAGTGACTGCAATACTACTCACTATGTGGTCTACCCACTATCATATGCGATGATTAATACCACTCAGTACAGCAATGCAGTTATTCATATTACATGGGTATTAGTGGATTGATGAGTAGTGGGACTCACTGGGTTGCTGGTCTTGCGGGGTCTGGCTGGTCTCTGGACCCCCTGTGAGGGGTGTATGAGTGGTAGTGTGGGGGCACTGTCCTTTGGCCCAGGTCACCAGGCAGAAGGAGGTAGTGGAGGAAGTAGAGCAGGCCTGTTCCAGGATCTCAGCCAGAGTAGAACACAGGGCCGCTTTCTGCTCCTCCTCTACAAGGAACACATACAATCAAAATAATTCATTGCCAAGGTGCTGTCTGAAGATATAGGCTAGGATTCCATATAAATATATAAACTCAGGGACGTTTCTTTTTTTTCTTTTTCAGGACCCTGTCTTTCAAAGATAATTCATAAAAATCCAAATAACTTCACAGATCTTCATTGTAAATAATTTGAAGATTGTTTCCCATGCTGGTTCAATGAACCATAAACAATTACTGAACATGCACCTGTGGAACGGTCGTTAAGACACTAACAACTTACAGACGGTAGGCAATTAAGGTAACAGTTATGAAAACTTAGGATACTAAAGAGGCCTTTCTACAGACTCTGAAAATCACCAAAAGAAAGATGCCCAGGGTTCCTGTTCATCTGCGTGAACGTGCCTCAGGCATGCTGCAAGGAGGCATGAGGACTGCAGATGTGGCCAGGGCAATAAATTGAAATGTCCGTACTGTGAGACACCTAAGACAGGAGGGACAGGTGATCATCCTCGCAGTGGCAGTCCACATGTAACAACACCTGCACAGGATCGGTACATCCAAACATCACACCTGCAGGACAGGTACAGGTACTTGCAACAACTGCCAGAGTTACACCAGGAATGCACAATCCCTCCATCAGTGCTCAGACTCTCCGCAATAGGCTGAGAAAGGCTGGACTGAGGGCTTGTAGGCCTGTTGTAAGGCAGGTCCTCACCGGCAACAACATTGCCTATGGGCACAAACCCACCATCACTGGACAAGACAGGACTGGCAAAAAGTGCTCTTCACTGACGAGTTGCAGTTTTGTCTCACCAGGGGTGATGGTCAGATTTGCGTTCATCGTCGAAGGAATGAGCGTTACACCGAGGCCTGTACTCTGGAGCGGGATCGATTTGGAGGTGGAAGGTCCGTCATGGTCTGGGGCAGTGTGTCACAGCATCATCAGACTGAGCTTGTTGTCATTTCAGGCAATCTCAATGTTGGTGGGAAGACATCCTTTTCCCTCATGTGGTACCCTTCCTGCAGGCTCATCCTGACATGACCCCCCCAGCATGACAATGCCACCAGCCATACTGCTTGTTCTGTGAGTGATTTCCTGCAAGACAAGAATGTCAGTGTTCTGCCATGGCCAGCGAAGAGCCTGGATCTCAATCCCATTGAGCACGTCTGGGACCTGTTGGATCAGAGGGTGAGGGCTAGGGCCATTCCCCCCAGAAATGTCTGGGAACTTGCAGGTGCATTGATGGAAGAGTGGGGTAACATCTCACAGCAAGAACTGGCAAATCTGGTGCAGTCCATGAAGAGGAGATGCACTGCAGTACTTAATGCAGCTGGTGGCCACACCAGATACTGACTTACTTTTGACCCCCCCTTTGTTCAGGGACATATTATTATTATTATTACAATTCTGTTAGTCACATGTCTGTGGAACTTGTTCAGTTTATGTCTCAGTTGTTGGATCTTATGTTCATACAAATATTTACACATGTTAAGTTTGCTGAAAATAAACACAGTTGACAGTGAGGACGTTTATTTTTTTTGCTGAGTTTATATATAAACCCAGTTATGATGCATCTCCATTTGTAGCGCTCCCTGTTTAACAGGGTCAGTTAGGGGTCAGAAGTTAGGGTTACCTCCAGTTACAACTTTTTCCAGTTAAACAGGGTCAGGGCTAGGTTTCCCAAACCCAGTCCACGGTACCCCAAGGGGTACTTTTCTTTTCTTCCCTGAACACTACACAGCCGATTCAAATAATCATCAAGATTTAATCATTTGAATCAGCTGTGTAGTATTAGGCCAAAAAACAACATGTGCACCCTTGGGGTCCCGAGGACTGAGTTCGGGAAACACTGGGTTAGGGATAGAGGTCAAGGTTACCTGTGATATGTCTCCAGTTAGAACTCTCTCTGTTAAACAAGATGTTCTTCAGAAGGAAGGCCTGCAGGAAACACACAATCAGGAAATATTCTACAAGCTGTAACCCATCTCTATAGTAGGATCAAAAACGCAACCTGCCATTCTCATCAACCCTATCCACTCTAAGAACAGATGTTTACAAAGACACTCTCTGAAAGCACCATATAGTACTATAATAAACAGTAGTAGAGAAGGCACCTCAGCTGAGTGCCTGTCAGGTTACTTCCGGAAAGTGCTATTTAAGAAGATGTGTGCCTGTCCTGATATCATCATTCTGGTAACAGACACCAACACCCTCTACCTGCTCATAGGCTGGGCCACCTAACTCATGTTTGTGTGTAAGGTTATGCGCTGCCTTTTCTGGGGACTGGTCCATACCTGTATAGGAGCAATGACAGCGCAGGGTCCTCCTTCAAACTGCTCCAGTGCTGTGTGTTCTGTCTCACTGAAGACCAACCCTGAAACACAGGAATCACATCAGAGCCACTTATTTTGCCCCACCACTACCTGCTTCAACACTGACAATGTCTAGGGTGGTGTTCAGGTTAGAGGAGAGTTGCGGCAGAATGGAGCGAAACAGAGGTGAGAGGTAGCTTACCTTGGGTCCATCTCCGGAAGAGTGAAGCAGACACCCCGTTGCTGCCTGGTCTTTTCCAAACTAGATCCACAACCTCTTTATTTAACTCCCCCATCGCTCTATAACACTGGTCCAACAGCCCTGGCAAAGGGTTAGCTGGCTAGCTAACTACAATCAAATACAGAGCTGTCACAACATACACAGCCACGGTCCCGTTCGGGTTGGAGTAGGATAGCTAACCTTAGCTAGCGTTGTGGTTTACCCTTCGACTTTCCAGGAACTGGTGCTTTGCTTCCCTCGGCAAACGGGGCCGGTGGCATCGGCCACAACGAAACTCCGTGACAAGGCAATCTCCCGGGTCTGACCAGCGGACAGGCGGGAGAAGGGGCATCAACGTTAGTTAGCTACCTTGCTAATGTTAAGTGGGCGCGACTGCCCAGCTATCTTTGCGTGGGCCGACTTCTCCAGCAAAGCAGCGGGTGTAAACTAGTTAGCGGTCTGGTCAGCTGTCCATATTGATAACAATAAGTTAGGGAGCTAGACTGTTAGCTAACTGCTCAATTCCCCTCGGTCCAAGTCGTAACGTTACCTTGCTACTAGTAGCCTGCTAACGTTAACTCGTTAGTACCAATTTGCTACGTTAGCTAGCTAACGTTAAATGCATCACGTTTTGATGTTCCAAAGAGCGCTGAGGCGGTGGCAGTTTAAATTCAGGTCTGCCTGCCGGTAACTTTCGTTTAGTCAATTGTTAGGAGGCAAACACCTGTAATGGATAACGAAAGTAGTAAAATCTTGAAAAAATATATGCTTGTTGCCGGTATCAAAGACTAGCTAGCAGTATGTCATTCGTCTATTTACAACAGCTGTTTGGAAATGTGTATTGAGTGACGAAAACGCTCGTAGCTGTGGATTGGTCCAAATCCAGAATGTTCTTGAGGTATGGGCTCAGGCTTGGCAGCCCATTGGTGAGTTCAGACTGTCAATTATCTACGTCATATCTTTCCCGCCTATTTTCTGTACATTATCTCAGTGACGTTTGGTTCAATACTTTATCAATGGCAGTTGATCGAAGACAACTAATTCAGGTTGTATATAATAAATGAGGCACAAGGAAACCTAACATCAAATATTTTGATCAAAGACTCAACTAATTAAGGTTGTATATAACAAATAAGACACAAGAAAACGCAACATCAAATCGATTGCCTTTGGTGTTCTCAAACAGTGACTTCTTACTGTCATTCATTGGGACTGGAACTGTTTGTCCACTATCATGCTCCGTAGCCGCTGGGTTAACAGTACTGAGTATGTGCACTTATACCCTATGGGTGGACTCATTTATCCCCATATTTTTACAGTGATTCTAACATAAATGATAGAAGTTGATTACAAATCGTTCTTGTTGTAATGGGAGGCAAACCCAATGGCAAAAAGAAGAGCAAAGCCAAGAGGAACGATCCGTGCTCTAACGGGGGTATGAGACGTGGCTAACGCGTTAGCTAGATCGCTATAAAGGACAACTTGTGTTGTTGTCCCTGTGTGATAGCTGCAGTGCCTTCAGAAAGTATTCATACCGGTTGACGTATTTCATATTTTGTTGTCTTACAGCCGCAATTCAAAATGTATTAAATATTTTATTAAACACAATACCAAATCAAATGTATTTAAAGCCCAGTTTACATCAGCAGATGTCTCTTAAGTGTTTATACTAAAACCCCAAACAGCAAACAATTTCAGATGTAGAAGCACGGTGGCTTGGAATAACTCCCTAGAAAGACAGGAACATAGGAAGAACCCCGAGAGAGGAACCAGGCTCTGAGGGGTGGCCAGTCCTCTTCTGGCTGTGCCGGGTGGAGATTAGAGTACTTGGCCAGTGAATAATAATTACAGTGGTTGTAGACTAATGGAATAAATGTCAGTTGGCTTTTCGTAGCTGAACATTCAGGGGTTGAGACAGCAGGTGTGGTAGAGAGAGTCGAAAACAGCAGGTCTGGTACAAGGTACAGTCGCACGTCCGGTGAACAGATCAGGGTTCTATAGCCAGAGGCAGAACAGTTGAAACTGGAGCAGCAGCACGACCATGTGGACTGGGGACAGCCAGGAGTCATCAGGCCAGGTAGTCCTGAGGCATGGTCCTAAGGCTCAGGTACTCCGGAGGGGAGAGAGAGAATTTGAGGGAGCATACTTAAATTCACACAGGACACCAGATAAGACGGGAGAATGACACCAGATATAACAGACTGACCCTAACCCCCGGCGCACAGACTATTGCAGCATAGATAATGGAAGCTGAGACCAAGGGGGGTCAGGGGACACTGTGGCCCCTTCTGACGATATCACCAGACAAGGCCAACCAGGCAGGATATAACCCCACCGACTTTGCCAAAGCACAGCCCCCACACCACTAGAGGGATGTCAACAGACCACCAACTTACTACCCAGAGTTACCCCATATTGACAAAGTGAAAACATTTGTCAGTGATTACAGCTGTGAGTCTTTCTGGGTAAGTCTCTAAGCGCTTTCCACACCTGGATTGTGCAACATTTGCCCATTATTCTTTCGAAAAATATTAATGTTCTGCCAAAATGGTTATTCATCTTTGCTAGACAGCCATTTGCAGGTCTTGCCATAGATTTTCAAGTAGATTTAAGTCAAAACTGTAACTTGGCCACTGTCTTCTTGGTAAGCAACCCCAGTGTAGATTTGTCCTTATGTATTGGGTTATTGTCCTGCTGAAAGATGAATTCATCTCCGGGTGTCTGGTGGATAGCATTCTGAACCAGGTTTTGCTCTAGGACTTTGCCTGTGCTTAGCTCCTTTGTTTATTTTTTATCCTGAAAAACTCCCCAGTCCTTAACTACAAGCATACCCATAACATGATGCAGCCACCACTATTAAACCTAGTAAAGCCTCCATTGGCCTCAATGTAAAATCCCTGGGCGGTTTTCTTCCTCTACAGCAACTGAGTTAGGAAGGACGCCTGTATCTTTACACCATCCAAAGTGTATTTAATAACTTCACCATGGTCAAAGGGATATTCAATGTCTGCTTTTTGTTTTACCCTTCTACCAATATGTGCCCTTCTTTGCGAGGCATTGGAAAACCTCCCTAGTCTTTGTGGTTGAATCTGTGTTTGATTTTCACTGCCTTTGACTTCTTAAGGACATTTTTACTCCTGAACTTTAGGCCTGTCATAACAAAGGGGTTGAATACTTATTGACTCAAGACTTTTCAGCTTTTCATTTTATATTTTCAAAAACATCATTCCATTTTAACATTATGGGGGTATTGTGTGTAGGCCAATGACAAAAAAATGCAATTGAATCCAATTTCTATTCCGGCTGTAACACAACAAAATGTGGATAATGTCGAGGGGTGTGAATACTTTCTGAAGGCACTGTAGCTCGCTTGTCCGCTCTGGAAAGAACAACCTAGCAATCTAACTTGCTTGCTAGCTACAGTAACTGTAGGCAGACTTATGTAGGCTATTGTTGACAATAGGGGCTGTGTTGCAACAGGCTCTGGACTGGCAGGTCTGTCACCTCAAGATTGAATGAAGCTGAAGATGCAGGAGAAAGCCAAGAAAAAAACTGCTGTATATATACTGTATAACAACTATTGGGGAAGGTAGAACACACACACACACACACACACACACACACACACACACACACACACACACACACACACACACACACACACACACACACACACACACACACACACACACACACACACACACACACACACACACACACTTCCAGACCTACTCTCTCTTTCTCCTGTTTCAGATGGAGTCAGGAGTGTGCGGGAAGTTTGGAGTTTGCCACACGCTTCACACTAACATCTGTCCTGTGTTGTGTTTCAGACTGAGGAGGGTATGGACAGTTTGGAGTTTGAGATGGGGGGAGGTTCTGACAGCGAGCCTGACAACCTCCTTACCCTTGACCTGCTAGGACACATCCACTCTGAACTGGGAAACACAGAGAGGGCTAAGGAAATATCCTTCAGTGTGTGTGTATGGTTTGATTGCATCTCTGTGTGTGTTGTGCAAACGCACACGCGTGTGTGTGTGTTCCTTAACTCCAGCTCTAAGTGTTTCTGCGTGCGGTGCAGTTGAGTCCTGATGAAGGTCATAGTAAATACATGTCTCTAGGGCAGATACACACAGGCCAGGAGGCTGTGCAATACTACCTCAAAGGAATACAGATACTACGGTGTATGCTGGAGAAACATGCACAAGCCACAGTGAGCACACACACACATGTATTATGGATCTTGTTGAATGCATGTCTAACACAGAACACTAGGAGGAGCTGTTGCTTCTCAGTCTGAACACGTCTACTGACTGTCACAAACTGACTATCATAAACTAACGGTTACAAACTGGCAGCCAGAGATGCTGAAAACTTCTACCCCAACCGTCACCGCAGGCAGGAGCAGGAGCTGAGGCAGCAGCCTTCCCACTCCAGGACTCGGGGTCAGAGATCCTGACAGCCAGAGACGTGTGTGTGGCCTACTGTTCTGTGGCAGAGATCTACTTCACTGACCTCTGGTAACACAAAAGTCATATATACATTTTTGTTACCTGAAAGGCCTGTTGTGTATTGAATTTACAGATTTGTGTGTTTGTGTAGTATGGAGGATAGGGCAGGAGATCAGTGTCGAGAGGCCATAGAGAGAGCGCTGACCTATCACCCTGACAACCCAGAGGCTCTACAGCTGATGGCCAGCTACCTGTTCAGTACAGAGAAGAACCAGGTCCACACACACACACACACACACACACACACACACACACACACACACACACACACACACACACAGTATGGCTATAAATCAGAGGGTGGTATGTCTCACGCTAAGTTATCATCTTATTAAAGCAGCGATCAGATTATCAGATTAATCAAATCAGATTAATTAATGTGAGAAAATGGAATCATATGCCATTAATCTGCTGAGCTAGACATACACACATGAATCAGTTTATGACGGATATTAATGCAGAATTAGTTATGAAGCAGATACATTTGGGCACAGGGATCACATCTGACAAAGAGAGGAGGAGGAAAGGTGGGGGGAGAGAGAGCAAAAGAAAGTGATAAGGGGAGAGAGAAAAATAGTCTATAACTGAACAATCAGAGCATTTGCAATTGCCATAGAATTTTATGATAATCTGCTAGTCCTAGCACTGCAATGAGACAGGCCTCCAATTCTTCGGCAAACCTTAATCTTTAGGGAGCAACAATAACAGCTAGCTAGGTATTTACTCCTAAATGACTCTTAACATTTCAAAGAGGGGACGAGTTTTGGAATACTGCAGATTTTCTCAAGGTTACTTTTGATATCTCCTCCAGCCACCAGATGGCACTGTGGGTCTAACCAGATGGAGTTTTATTTGACAGTTCAGGGGAGCAGATGTCTGCTTTTCTGTGTGTGTAGGAGGGGAGGGAGTACCTGATGAGGAGTGTGGATGCGTGGCTACCTACCCTGAAACAGAGTGACGCTCCACCCAGCAGAGAGGACATAGAGGAGGAACACACACAGGTGAGAGACTAACCCCCCCCCAATCACACACATACACACACAGGTGAGTCAGACAACCCAGAGCATAAAAGCCAAGTCAGAGGGCCAACTTATCGCTCTGTTTGTGTGTGACGTTGTGTGTGTCTGTGTGAGAGAGATTCTGTGAGTGTGTGTGTGTCTAATTGGTGTTCCCTTTCCAGAGTGACTTCCCACCATATGAATCCCGCATCACCACGGCCAAACTCCTCATAGAGGCAGAAGAGTACGAGATAGGAATATATGTGTGTAGGATGAGTTTCCTCTTTGAAAAGGCCAGTGCTCTGTATTCTTTATCTTTGCCAGAGATCATCTTCAATAATAGAGGAGTGGTCTTTACCCAGAGAGCGAGGTAAATGGAGGGAGGAACGGAGATAAGAGGATAGAGGGCTTTAGAAATGATCTGGAGGGAGAGGGGTGGAGAGGTGTTTGTGTCTGACACATTGTTTGTCTTCATCCTCCTGCATGTGGCAGCAAGCCACACACACACACACACACACACACACACACACACACACTACAGTGTGCACTACTCAGTGCATCTATTGAGGAATCAGACACAATTGAGGAGGAGGAGATGAGGATGAAGATGGCTGTGAGCTTGGAAACATTCACCACGATAACAACAATATGGAAGCAGCAGATAACTGGAGAACAGGAGATGCCTGACAAGATAACTCAGAGCTAGAATAACAGACTATTTTAGTCTTCTATTGTTAAAAGTTTCTACACAGCAGTGGTAAAAACCCAGAGGCAAGTCATTAACATTGCAGTTTTCATACAACAACAACACACACATCGGAATCGAATAGGGAATCCGTTGTTAAACAGCGGACAAGAAGCATTTGACCCAAGTACAGCAGAGAGGGAACAAGGGAGAAAAAGACTGTGGTTACAACCAGGGTCAAATATAATTGGCTATGAATACGGATTTCTCACCCCTGTTCCACCCCTCTGTAAACTTCTTTCTCATAACTATGTTCTGCACGTGTTATTTTACACATTCAAGTTTTTCTTTTTACTCTATGCTTTACTCACCCTCTTCTGAACCGTAAACCAATATGATATTTCTGAACAGCTGAAATAAAAACTCAGTGGTGATTTGAACGAACATTCCAAAAATACACTATATATACAAAAGTATGTGGAGACCTTCCAATTAGTGGATTTGGCTATATCAGCTACACACGTTGCTGACAGGTGTATAAAATCGAGCACACAGGCATGCAATTTCCATAGACAAACATTGGCAGTACAATCGCCTTACTGAAGAGCTCAGTGACTTTCAACGTGGCACCGTCATAGGATGTCACCTTTCCAACAAGTTCAGCTCTAGGCCCCTTAGTTCCATTGAAGGGAAATGTTAATTCTACAGCATACAATGACATTCTAGACGATTCTGTGCTTCCAAATTTCTCTTCAGCATGACAATGCCCCAGTGCAGAAAGCAAGGTCCATACAGAAATGGTTTGTCGAGATAGGTGTGGAAGAACTTGACTGGCCTGCACAGAGCCCTGACCTCAACCCCATCTAACACCATTGACATGAATTGGAACTCAGACTGTGATCCAGGCTTAATCGCCAACAGTGCCCAACCTCAGTAATGCTCTTGTGGTTGAATGGAAGCTAGTCTCAGTAGCAATGTTCCAACATCTAGTGCTAAGCCTTCCCAGAAGAAAGGGGGAACCAACTCCATATTAATGCCCATGATTTTGGAATGAGATGTTTGAAGAGCACGTGTCCACATACTTTTGGTCATGTGGTTTGTATATATACTGAACAAAAATATAAACGCAACATTCAACAATTTAAAAGATTTTGCTGAGTTACAGTTCAAATAATGAAATCAGTCATTCATCTATGGATTTTACATGACTGGGCAGGGGTGCAGCCATGGGTGGGTCTGGGAGGGTATAGGCCCACCCACTTGGGAGCCATGTACACCCACTGTAGAGCCAGGCCAAAACATCCAAAATGACATTGGAGGTGGCTTATGGTAGAGAAACTAACATTAAATTATCTGGAAATAGCTCTGGTGGGCATTCCTGCAGTCAGCATGACAATTGCAAGCTCTGTGGCATTGTGTTGCGTGACAAAACATCACATTTTAGTGACCTTTTATTGTCCCCAGCACTGTGTTATCATGCTGTTTAATCAGCTTCTTGATATGCCACACCTGCCAGGTTGATGGATTATCTTGACAAAGGATAAAAGGCTCACAAGAAGGATGTAAACAAATTTGTGCACAAAATTCGAGAGAAATAAGCTTTTGTGAAGGGTTGGAATATTTAATGGGATCTTTTATTTCCATCACTACATGTTGCGCTACTATTTTTGTTAAGTGCATATGAAGGCTAGGCCTGTTTGTTTTATCATATATCACCATAGCACAAGTAAGATGCAGTCTACACATTGCATTGGAGCGATGTTAAAGGCCCAGTGCAGTCAAACTGATTTTTCTGTTTTTTATATACACTGGGCCAGTTTATTAGGTACACCCATCTAGTACTGAGTTGAATCCTCCTTTGTCTCCAGAACAGCCTGAATTCTTTGGGGCATGAAAATGTTGCTCAATTGGTATCAAGGGACTTGACATTCCCCACACCATTACACCACCACCACCAGCCAGTACTGTTCACACTAGGCACAATTGGGCCATGGACTCTTCAGTTGTCCAGTGTTGGTGATCGCGTGCCCACTGGTGCCTCTTGTTTTTAGCTGATGGGAGTGGAACCCGGTGTGGTCGTCTGCTGCAATAGCCAATCCATGACAAGGACCTACGAGTTGTGCATTCGGAGATGCCGTTCTGCACACCACGGTTGTACTGCGCCATTATTTGCCTGTTTGTGGCCCGCCTGTTAGCTTGCACGATTCTAGCCATTCTCCTTCAACCTCTCATCAATGAGCTGTTTTCGCCCACAGGACTGCCCCTGAAAGAATGTTTTTAATTATTTTTTTTTTGTCGCACCTTTCTCTGTAAACTGTAGACACTATCGTGTGTGAAAAGCCCAGGAGGCTGGCCGTTTCCGAGATCCTGGAACCAGAGCGCCTGGCACAGACCATCAAACCACACTCAATCATTTGCGTCACTCATTTTGCCCATTCTAACGTTCAATCGAACAGTAACTAAATGCCTCAATGCCTGTCTGCGTGCTTTATATAGCAAACCACAGCCATGTGACTCACTGTCTGTAGGAGTGAACCATTTCACATTTTTTTGTGAACAGGGTGCACCTAATAAACTGTCCACTAAGTGTATATTTCCACACTGAGGCTGGAAAAATACAGTGAAAATGATCGTAATGCCCTTTTAGTGTAAGAGCTGTTTGAATAGACCGCCTAAAACATCAGCCTGTTTTGGTGGGATGCAGTTTTGGCCTACCTGGTGACATCACCAGGAGGTAAATTAGTTAATAGACCAATAAGAGTTCCAAACCTCGCTGCCAATAACAGCTAGTTTTCAGTTTTCCCCTCCCCACTCAGACCAGCCCTAGCTAAGTTCTTGCTTGAAAATGTGCTATTTTCTAAGAAGCTATTTCAGTTTGTTTTCAATTAAAATGGTTAAAAATAATCACAGTAAGGTACTTAATTATTACCCAGAAATGATTTGATATTGAAGCTTTAATTTTTCTTTTTTTAAAGGACCAAATGAATCACTTTGTTTTTCACTCATATGACAGGAGGTTACAAAGGTACGGGAGTCTGACTCAACAAACACTAATAAAGACACTACAAACACACACAAGCATGCTCACGGCTACACATAGACACATAGAGAGAGAGAGAGAGACTTATAAATGAGCTAATCCCAGGAGGGCGGTTTCTAACTGGTCCCGAAGCAAAGGGGACGACACGTTTCGTGTGTATATTTGTTGTTGCTGTTGAGTAATCTGCAGGCAATGTTGCTGAACAGAACCATTTTACAAGAGTGCAGAGCATGGATAGGGACAAGACAAATGACTACAATAGTCAGGAGAGCTGTCTCTCTTACACACACACACACACACACACACACACTGTTTCAGAGACAGAGATGCAGGAACACCAAAGCAACTGTGAATGACAATCGGTGCATTTCAAGTGAATAATGCAGGAGTTACATGTATATAAAGACCATATAAACAGGTAAAAGTCCTCAGCAATTCACACAGGAATAATATTTTGTCCTTACAAGAGGTAGTGTCATGACAACCAGTCTTAGAGTTGAGTTGTTGTTGTCGTCATGGGTTGTTGTCAGGGGAATGTCTGTCTGTTGTGAGTTGATGTCTGTTTTCTAGTAAGCTGTTGTTACTCAGTGGTTGGCTCCTTGGAGGTCTGGAACTAGCACAGATAGTTGAGTGTTTAACTACATCGGCTAAATAGTTTGATCAACCTCCGCTCTAATACAAAACATGTACTTTGTAGATCATCAGGAATGAGATGTTGATTTCCCGCTAATCAGAATGTGTTAATTAATCAAACGTAATACCACTCAGCAGGTAATCAGCGCCACAGTTAATGAACACACACACCCTTTGTCTCTCGCATACACAAGTGATGATAAAAAGTGTAAGAGGGAAGAAGAAAACGGGACAGGTGAACTCTTTGAAGAGATGCGTGAGATCATAAACACTGGGGAGGGGTAAGGTGAACTAGTCTGGAATCATCAGGACAGGAGGGCGTGGACTGGTGATCAAGACTAGAACTATTGACCATGACCAGTTCTGTATTGGTTGTTGAGGTCGAGGAGTATTGGAAAGGAGCGATATTGACTGATTATTGATAGTAATCACGAGATTAGCTTCGTTGTGTATTGATGACTGTGTAAGCTGTCCTGTTGCTATTGACGACTGTGTCGACGGATCACTGGGTTCTGAGAGTCTAATCAGACTCGCTGATCACATCATTGATTAGGGCAGCAGAAAGAGCGAGATGTGTGTGACAGGAAACACCTCACTCGCTCTGCCTCCACACACATAGCCACTCAGGCTAGGAGCAGGATGTGCTTGATGTATAATGAACAACAGAAATTATGGTTTGTGTGTTTTTTTAATGATTTCTCTCTGACAGCAGTAGATGTGTTGGAGGGTCTACTAGAGGAAGATGACGAGGTGGTGCAGGTGAGTCATGATGTCAGTTTTTTTTTTTTGTGTGTGTTTTTTTATATATATATTTTTTTACACAATACAAAACATCCACACACAAATGATAGCATACAGGCACACACAAACATCAACAACATCACCCCTGCCCAGGCCCACCTGCTCACACCCCCGTCTCCAGCACCCGCATCACTTTCTCTGGCCTCTACTGCACCATTTTGTTTCTCTCCGTTGCCTACATACTTTAAACATTTAGACAATAAAGCATTTGACCTTTTCCATTGTGTTAACGAGGGATTGATTGATTTCCAGTTTTATGTGTAAGTTTTTTCAAGATGATTGATGAGAAAAGTATTGTCCAACCAATTGGGTATCTCACTGCACCCTCATATGCCAAGTCTTGAAATACAGTATGCAGACAGACTGATTAAAAGTTTATTTACATGAATCCTTCTGACAGCCAACTTTCTAACTCTCCCCATAACTTTTGGAGTTCACCATTCCCAGAAGGCATGGATTATTGCGTCATTATTAGTTTTACACTTAAGATGTGACTCTGCCGTTGTGGTGTAGAATTTATACATTTTGTCTCTTTAGTTTATACTGGGTTAAGCGTGCATTTTCGTGCACTGTAATTCTGTTAGTTATGTTCCAACATTCCCTCCATCTTGTGCCAATATCAGTTATTTTTAAGTCTTGGTTCCAATAGTTTATTTTTGTTCTTTTTTCTAAGAGATTGTAAGTTGATTATGGTCTCTGCAAGGTTTTGTATACTTAACCTGTCATATGAATATCCTTTTCTGACTCAAATGGGATTCCCTCAAGATTGCTCTGATGTCTAAAATATTTTAAATAAACATTTCTTGATATAACTTTTAAGTTACATGCATTTGAAAATATCTACATTGGTCAGTTCAAAATTGCTTTTTAATTCTGTCATGGAAATACATTTATTTCCTATTACCGTCATTTACAGTTTCTATGCCTTTTAGTTTTCAATGTGGACCATTTTATCTGTGAATTCTGAAAAGCTATCCAAGGATTGTTCCATAGGGTTGTTTTTAGGGAGTGATATTGGTTCTTGTAGAATATGTTACATTTTCTTCCACTGTTATAGTGTTATTAAGTTACATTTTCTTCCACTGTTATAGTGTTATTAAGTTACATTTTCTTCCACTGTTATAGTGTTATTAAGTTACATTTTCTTCCACTTATAGTGTTCTGAAGTTACATTTTCTTCCACTGTTATAGTGTTCTGAAGTTACATTTTCTTCCACTGTTATAGTGTTCTGAAGTTACATTTTCTT
Organism: Oncorhynchus keta; assembly: GCF_023373465.1. Taxonomy (NCBI): domain Eukaryota; kingdom Metazoa; phylum Chordata; class Actinopteri; order Salmoniformes; family Salmonidae; genus Oncorhynchus; species Oncorhynchus keta. The sequence continues at coordinate 15,186,704 of NC_068451.1, forward strand.
CCACTGTTATAGTGTTCTGAAGTTACATTTTCTACCACTGTTATAGTGTTAAGTTACATTTTCTTCCACTGTTATAGTGTTCTTAACTATGAAGTTGTTCATGTTTTTACCTTTATCCTTTGAAAATAGACACTGAAAAGATTCTGGGGTAGTTTTATTTTCTGTGTGTGAAGTGAGCAGGACACACACCTGCAGCCTCTGTTCAGTTCTCTCTGCTCCAGAGCCATATTGGTATTCTTTGCAGGGTGTGTGTGTGTGTGTGTGTGTGTGTGTGTGTGTGTGTGTGTGTGTGTGTGTGTGTGTGTGTGTGTGTGTGTGTGTGTGTGTGTGTGTGTGTGACGATCTCACTGCAGTGTGCTCATTCTTTCTCACCCTTCCTCCTACACACCTCAGCTGACAGATTGAGAGCAGTCACTTGCTGAACCTTTGAACTCATTCAGGAGACACCTGCTCTAAGCAGAAACACGCACACACACATAATATATATATATATATATTATATATTTGTTTTTATATATACACACACACACAGTTTGAACTCCTATGAATATACAGTAAAGCGTATGTTTTGTCAGTCGCACCATCAGAATAACCTGTATAACACAACTGGAAATGACGATGACACAGCCTACACTAAACCCTCTATCCACAGCTCAAACTGTATTTGTGCTAACCATTCTTGTTGATAAGTCACCCACCTCGGTAACTCATGCATTGTTAATGGACCCAAACAGCTTCCACTAGTCAAGGTGGTGGCACGTAACTCGCTGTACAAAGTAGTACTTTGTCAACAATAGAATTCTGACTTAGACGTCTTTACATGGACCTTGTTAAAACTACAAAAACTCTCTAGAACTAGATGGTATCTGTGACTGTTGTCTCGTCCAAGAGGACTGATTGACACCTACTTACTGTAGACTTATCATTAAGAGAATAACGTGTGGGTGTTGAGTGGATTCTCTGATGTTCTTAATTAGCTGGCTCGTTCGTTTGCTGAGACGAGTGGTGTGTGTGTGTGCTCATGAAGTGTGTGTGTGCTTAGTTTAATACATCCATAAATACGAGCAAAACAGACCACATTTCATAAACACTTTCAAAGAGACTTATTCTAATGAAGGTTATTTTGAGGAAGCAAAGACATTCTGATTGAAGTAGCAACCCAGATCTAGACACACACACACATGCACACACAGGTCAGTGCGTGTATTCAAAAGTTCTGAAACCGCTATGCTCAACTTAAGTTACGAGTTGCAGATCAGGTCATGAAGAGGATGCTTCTAATAATTGTATAATCATTCAAAAGGCATAAAGTTATGTTCAGCCTTCAAGCCTCTTGTCTTCATGAGTGCGTGCGTGCGTGCATGTAATGGGTCTACTGATAGAGGTGGAGGTCGCTGATGTTTTCTGTTGTAAAATGAATAGTAAATGAGGGGAATGTTAATGTCCTGCTTCTGCAAGAAGTGTTGGTGGCTGATCCTTGTCCTCAGATGATACACACCCTCACACACGTTTCTGAAGTACAAGTGTGCTGTGTGTTGTAGGTGGAAGGAAGAGGGTAAACTATGTAGGGTGTGTTTTAATGTAGGTGTGTACAGTATTGGTATGAGGGAGAGAGAATACAGCAGGTAGTTGAGAGGTGAGAAGGAATGCAATGTGTGTAGCTGTGTTTTGTCCTTTAGTCTGTAAGTGGGGTGTGTGTGTGTGTGTGTGTGTGTGTGTGTGTGTGTGTGTGTGTGTGTGTGTGTGTGTGTGTGTGTGACAGCGCTGTCAGATTGACGCATGGAGACGAAAGTTTGCGAAGACACAGTCAAGCGGCACAGGCCCAGCTCGTTACCATAGTGGCAGCTCATGAGGATGCCGTGAGCATTTCAATAAGTGCCTCCGGTGTGTGCGCGTGTGTAAAGCCTGTTTGTCACAGTTCCAGGTACAGATTTCACGCAGGCTAGACCGTTAAATGTGTTTTTCCCTGTCACAGCTGAGCTCACTTAATAAAATACACATTTCTCTCTCTCTCACAGGTGTGGTATCTCTCAGGCTGGGTGTGTTACCTGCACATGGAGAGAACAAGGGAGGAGAGAGAGGAGAGCGATGAGGAGAGAACAAGGGAGGAGAGAGAAGAGCGGGAGGAGTGTGAAGTGTTGAAGGAGGCAGCCAGATCTTACCTGTCCAAAGCCAAGAAGGTACACACTGATGAGGCCATGTATTGATGTCAGCCTGTTTGGTCAATATTGTACTGTCAGCTTGTACAGTCAGTAATACACATGTATGATACAGAGCTTCACTGCTGGCAGTGAATCTGAAATGTTAACCCTATCTTAATTTAGAATTTTGTTACACTCTATATGGAGAGCCCCATGAAGTGTGTGTGTGTCCCCACGAATAGTAAACAAACAAAAGGGGTTTAGGGTTAAGGTTAGAATTACTTTTAGGAGCTAGGGTTAATTTTTAGGGTTAAGATTCAGTTTTGGGGTTAAGGTTAGAGAAATAGGATTTTGAATGGGACTGAATTGTGTCCCCACAAGGTTAGTTATGCGCGGGTCAGCTGTTTGTTCAACCCCTCCGCAATTGCTAATAAGCCATCCGCAACCGCCAAATTGTGACAAAGTGGAAATCTGAGGCTTGCATCTGACTGCTAATATAGAAAATGTCCTGTACAGTCAGAGATGCTGGAACAATTTTTTAACTGGGGGTGCAGGATCTATTTTTAGGTGGGCATGTTTCTGCTTTCTGACATCTTGTTAGGCTATTTGTTACTCGACTTGTCTATAATTAGATACATGCAGCTTTTGTCATTTACTTGTTGCCTTAGAAAACAAAATAAACCCTTGCTCAACAGAAAATATGTATGTATACATAGATAGAATGAATGCATCAATCTAGTTGACATCGCTAAAGTTCTCTTTCATCTATTTCTCTGCGCAGAAATAACCCCCCAAAATGGGAACGATTTTCTGTGCAAAATGTCCAAATTACCAACATTTTACCAGTTTTAAGTAGGGATGCAACAGTACAGTGGGCCCACGGTTCGGTATGTATCACAGTTTGTGGGGTATGGTTTCGGTGTCTATAGTTTTAAGAAAAGTGTGCGCTTGTATGACTCATAAAGGGGACGAGTTGGCAACACGTAGCTCTTCATCTCCCAATCCAGTACATAGTGAACCGTCACAGTAAGGTAGCTTCCAGTACATAGTGAACCGTTACAGTGAGGTAGCTTCCAGTACACAGTGAACCGTCACAGTGAGGTAGCTTCCAGTACACAGTGAACCGTCACAGTGAGGTAGCTTCCAGTACACAGTGAACCGTCACAGTGAGGTAGCTTCCAGTACATAGTAAACCGTCACAGTGAGGTAGCTTCCAGTACATAGTAAACCGTCACAGTGAGGTAGCTTTGAGTTGCTCTGGAGGTCCAACTATCAGTGGCGAGAGCTAGATAGGGTGTCTGTGAAATTTTCAATTTCTCTCCGTGATGTTTCATGGAGTTTGGGAATTACTTCGCTGCTGAAATGTGTGCGGGAGGGGACATTGTAACGCGGTAAAAAACATTTCATCTGGTGAGGAAATCCAGAGTCAGTAACCACCGAATAGAGCTGCAAATCTTTGGCTATGAATAATCTTTATTTCTTTGTGTTTTTTTGAATTTGTCGCAAATTGTTGTTGGAAGGCAGCAGCGAGAGATTGTTGTGTTTTCGCTAACGAGTGGACGCTCCAGCTCCACCTGCTAGGGATATAGGGCCGAGTGATGGCGACGTAAATGACACATCATGTTAGAAGTGTTTCCACTCGAGTGGCCGACAGTGGCAAAGCAATGCTTGCAGACTGTACTTTGTTTTTTTACGGTCTTCTTACCCTCATCATCGTATTGAACGCTGAATCCAAAATGTTCCCACACAGCTGATTTGAAAGACGGCATTGTTTCTCTCTGTCTTGCCATTGTCACGTTGGAGATGAGAGAATATTATTTTTAGTTTCCATTCTCTTCATGGGGCCCTATTAGGGAGGTTTCCTACTGTCATTGCAAATCGTCCATTGGTTGTTTACGGGGAGGGGGTTGCTGTCACTGCTGTTGCCACATTTTGAGACATTGCTGTGGAGTAAAGTTTGTCAGCCCTCAGGAACCCCCTAACGGCCACAAACTGCGCGTCTGGTTTGGTGGATCTGAATGTACAATGTGCGTGTAGTCTGCAGCCAAATAAGCAAGTTTAGGAAATTATAAGAAAATTACATTTATACCGTAATTCCGCGGTTCACGTGTGTGTATTGAGCCGTAGGGGGCGTACCGAACGGTTCGATAACATACTGTGTACCCTTGCATCCCTAGTTTTAAGGGAGTTCAAAGCTGTGAAAACGACCTAACATGTTTCTGATAAGATTCAATTTGAGCTTGGATGCATATTTTATGTGCTGATAAAGTTAGGACCTTCACGGGCGGTCTCTTACGCATTCATTCTCTCAAGATAAATAAATAATATTTATCCACTGCTCTTTCCAAGTCAATTTACATTTGGTGTATAATTTTACTGCAATAACCACTTAATTCTGAAGGAGTTAATATTAAGACTATGCGAGAGGTTAAAGACCCACAGTTAATGTCCAGATTTCAGTTCCTATTCCATTTAACCCACCTGAACAGTACAGGTCCTTTGACATATTTGAAGTCCCAGTCTTGTGACTGTCAAATTTGTATAGCTCCTCACAACCATCACACATCATTTTTCCCATATATTACTTTTCTGGTCCTCCCTTCTCTTTATTTTAAACTCCATTTTGCAGCTTTTCTCTTATTGAATTATACTCCGACATTGTCCTTTTTGCCTCAGTGGACCGACGTAAAAGATTCTGCCAGTGTTCCCAAAAGCATTTGGCAATTGCTGTGTATTTGGCGCCTTTACAGTTAGGCCCTGAAGCTTAGGCTTACGCACTGACTTCAGATACAAATAGTTAAAGGGAAACCCCAATGTAACCTATAGCTATGAATTGCACAATAATTATACATTTATGGATTTTTCTCTTTATTCAACCCGCCCGCCTGCCACCCACCCTTAATCCACACAATATTTCATGACCATAAACCTGCCCACCCCACGGATATAACCACGGGGACTGCGGGTTAGTTTCAACCCGCGCATCACAAGTGTGTGTATGAGAGTTTTCCATTGTAACAAACCAGTGTTTGTGAGCGTGGTGTTAATTATTAAAGTGTTCAGTCTCAAAGTTAGTCAGAAACACTGAACATGTTAATGAGGCCTACTACACACTGACTTGTTTAGACACAAGTCCACTTCTAGCATACTTAATTATGTTGTTAGCACTGTTTGTGTGAGTGTGCATATTTAATTACATTTGTGCATGTATGTGTCTGTGCACATTTGATTCTGTTCGTTAGAAATATCTCCATTATTCATTTCCCCTCTGATGAATGTGCTTCGCCACATTACTTCTAAAGAGACAGACCCTGTTTCTCTTTGGCTCCCTCTCATGGAAGTTTACAAGGGGGTTGGATGATGGTTGACCTTGACACCCCTCCAACCATCCCGCAACCCCTCTTAGAGGAGAGAAGAGGAGCTGTAAACTCATAGCCCCTTATAAAGCCACAAATAGCTGTATGCAATTTGTATGTTTGTCATAGGACACAGGCATGAACACCATGTGCGCACACACACACACACACACACACACACACACACACACACACACACACACACACACACACACACACACACACACACACACACACACACACACACACACACACATACACACACACACACACATACACACACACACACACACAGGTAGTGGTGTGAACAGTACATGTCTTTGGCAATTTATCTCTCACTAGGGGAGTCTACACACGTGTGCACACACCAGGGCTTCTGTTAGCTGACAATAGCCGGCTTTTGGCGTAAAATATATTTTTAAGCCTTTTTAAATAAAATGTTCAGGAGAAGAAAAAGAATCCCATGGCAAAATATTGCTTTTTTGAAATACCAGTCGATGTAAACACATTTGACTACTCATGCTTAACGGTCTATAGGTTAATTTGCATAATTTAGTGGAATTAAATTGCCGCGCGTGTACTTTCGTTAGTTGTTATGTTTATCACATGCTCACAGTATACAGACACAGAACCTATGAGAGGAAAATCTGTTAGACAGCGCGGGAGCTACTGCTACAGCTTCTCAAACAGGTCATTCGTTGCTCCTGCAGTTAAAGGTGCTTTTATAAGCCCAATCATTCTAAAACTATTCTAAATCCACAATTTAAAAAGAGCTAGGACTACTAGGACTACTATTTCTTTCTCAACAAGCTGACCAATAGAATAGGTCAACTTTTTCCACTAAGGGGGACAGTAGATGGACATAGGCTAGTGATTTTTCTGTTACTCGTCTTGTTGGCTGAGAAAAGGTACAGTGCCTTGCGAAAGTATTCGGCCCCTTTGAACTTTGCGACCTTTTGCCACATTTCAGGCTTCAAACATAAAGATATAAAACTGTATTTTTTTTTGTGAAGAATCACCAACAATTGGGACAAAATCATGAAGTGGAATGACATTTATTGGATATTTCAAACTTTTTTAACAAATCAAAAACTGAAAAATTGGGCATGCAAAATTATTCAGCCCCTTTACTTTCAGTGCAGCAAACTCTCTCCAGAAGTTCTGTGAGGATTTCTGAATGATCCAATGTTGACCTAAATGACTAATGATGATAAATACAATCCACCTGTGTGTAATCAAGTCTCCGTATAAATGCACCTGCACTGTGATAGTCTCAGAGGTCCGTTAAAAGCGCGGAGAGCATCATGAAGAATAAGGAACACACCAGGCAGGTCCGAGATACTGTTGTGAAGAATTTTAAAGCCGGATTTGGATACAAAAATATTTCCCAAGCTTTAAACATCCCAAGGAGCACTGTGCAAGCGATAATATTGAAATGGAAGGAGTATCAGACCACTGCAAATCTACCAAGGCCTGGCCGTCCTTCTAAACTTTCAGCTCATACAAGTAGAAGACTGATCAGAGATGCAGCCAAGAGGCCCATGATCACTCTGGATGAACTGCAGAGATCTACAGCTGAGGTGGGAGACACTGTCCATAGGACAACAATCAGTCGTATATTGCACAAATCTGGCCTTTATGGAAGAGTGGCAAGAAGAAAGCCATTTCTTAAAGATATCCATAAAAAGTGTTGTTTAAAGTTTGCCACAAGCCACCTGGGAGACACACCAAACATGTGGAAGAAGGTGCTCTGGTCAGATGAAACCAAAATTGAACTTTTTGGCAACAATGCAAAACGTTATGTTTGGCGTAAAAGCAACACAGCTCATCACCCTGAACACACCATCCCCACTGTCAAACGTGGTGGTGGCCGCATCATGGTTTAGGCCTGCTTTTCTTCAGCAGGGACAGGGAAGATGGTTAAAATCGATGGGAAGATGGGTGGAGCTAAATACAGGACCATTCTAGAAGAAAACCTGATGGAGTCTGCAAAAGACCTGAGACTGGGACGGAGATTTGTCTTCCAACAAGACAATGATCCAAAAACATAAAGCAAAATCTACAATGGAATGGTTCAAAAATAAACATATCCAGGTGTTAGAATGGCCAAGTCAAAGTCCAGACCTGAATCCAATCGAGAATCTGTGGAAAGAACTGAAAACTGCTGTTCACAAATGCTCTCCATCCAACCTCACTGAGCTCGAGCTGTTTTGCAAGGAGGAATGGGAAACAATTTCAGTCTCTCGATGTGCAAAACTGATAGAGACATACCCCAAGCGACTTACAGCTGTCATCGCAGCAAAAGGTGTCGCTACAAAGTATTAACTTAAGGGGGCTGAATAATTTTGCAAGCCCAATTATTCAGTTTTTGATTTGTTAAAAAAGTTTGAAATATCCAATAAATGTCGTTCCACTTCATGATTGTGTCCCACTTGTTGTTGTTTCTTCACAAAAAAATACAGTTTTATATCTTTATGTTTGAAGCCTGAAATGTGGCAAAAGGTCGCAAATTTCAAGGGGGCCGAATACTTTCGCAAGGCACTGTATATGTGGCAGTTATTCTAACATCTTCAAATTGCTCTTCGGAATTAGATAAGGACGCACACCGTTGCATCCTCGTCTTGCATGTTCTGAGTAACCATTATCTAAATGTGAGTTCTGTCATTCTGAGCACCGTGGGTTGACGCCCTAATCAGGTTGCACACCCAATACATATAGGTCTGGTAAATCTCTCAAATGTCCGTTAAATTAAAATGCTGCCGGTTAAATGTCCGGCGCCACATTTTCCTAACAAAAACCCTGACACACACACTATTAACACTTCACTCCTGGAGTTCACTCACGCTTTTCAGCCACAGCATTAAAATTACATCACACACACACCCTCCAAGCCATCCATACCCTAAGGGATCGCCTCTAGCTCATCAAAGAGTAAAACGCTTGACCTCCACTTGCTCCTTCCCACACACACTCATTTATATATTCACACACACACACACACACACACACACACACACACACACACACACACACACACACACACACACACACACACACACACACACACACACACACACACACACACACACACACACACACACATACATACTCTTTTACTCCACACACACAAGGCTGCCTCTCTCTGATGTTTTTACTATTGATTTCACCTCCTCTGCTGTTAACCATACCACACCATCCCTCAGCCCTCTACTCCCCTACACTCCACCTCTCACACCATTCCCTACCCTGCTCTCCTCATCTCCTGAGAGTGTGTGTGTGGGTGTGTGTTTCTAGGTTGGAGTTTGAGCAGTGATCTGTCACACAGACAGGAAGGTCACTTGTGGAGCAGAGAGAGAAGGCGGGTTGAGAAAGATGGAGAAGGTGAAGGAAGAGGGATGAAGAAAGTAGTGTGGGTCAGGAGGAAAAGAGAGCGGGTGAAGGATGGAGGGAGTGGAGACACAGCAGGAGAGATTTGTAGGAAGTTTGAGAGGAGCTGAGATAGGAGAGGGGATTGTGATTTAGAGGGAGGCGAGGAGAAAGTCCTTGATCTCTATTAGATTCACCCAAAGAAAGAAAGAAAGTCTATCATTCATTTTGCGTCAAGGGCACATCGGCTCTCACTTAAACAATTTCTGCTGCTCTTTTTATGAGATGTGTGCCATTTATTGTATGTACACTTAATCACCCTGAACCTCAAGGAAAGCGATAGGGATCTGGAGCGTGGGGAGAGAAAGAGGAAGGAGAGCGAGAGGGATCTGGAGCGTGGGCAGAGAAAGAGGAAGGAGAGTGGAAGGGATCTGGAGCGTGGGGAGAGAAAGAGGAAAGAGAGCGAGAGGGATCTGGAGCGTGGGGAGAAAAAGAGGAAGGAGAGCGAGAGGGATCTGGAGCGTGGGGAGAGAAAGAGGAAGGAGAGCGAGAGGGATCTGGAGCGTGGGGAGAGAAAGAGGAAGGAGAGTGAGATGGATCTGGAGCGTGGGGAGAGAAAGAGGAAGGAGAGCGAGAGGGATCTGGAGCGTGGGGAGAGAAAGAGGAAGGAGAGCGAGAGGGATCTGGAGCATGGGGAGAGAAAGAGGAAGGAGAGCGAGAGGGATCTGGAGCGTGGGGAGAGAAAGAGGAAGGAGAGTGATAGGGATCTGGAGCGTGGGGAGAGAAAGAGGAAGGAGAGTGAGAGGGATCTGGAGCGTGGGGAGAGAAAGAGGAAGGAGAGCGAGAGGGATCTGGAGCGTGGGGAGAGAAAGAGGAAGGAGAGTGAGAGGGATCTGGAGCGTGGGGAGAGAAAGAGGAAGGAGAGTGAGATGGATCTGGAGCGTGGGGAGAAAAAGAGGAAGGAGAGCGAGAGGGATCTGGAGCGTGGGAAGAGGAAGGAGAGCGAGAGGAATCTGGAGCGTGGGGAGAGAAAGAGGAAGGAGAGCGATAGGGATCTGGAGCGTGGGGAGAGAAAATGGAAGGAGAGCGAGAGGGATATGTAGCGTGGGGAGAGAAAGAGGAAGGAGAGCGAGAGGGATCTGGAGCATGGGGAGAGAAAGAGGACGGAGAGCGATAGGGTTCTGGAGCGTGGGGAGAGAAAGAGGAAGGAGAGCGAGAGGGATCTGGAGCGTGGGGAGAGAAAGAGGAAGGAGAGCGAGAGGGTGAGATAATTAAAGGGTTAATTTCCCTCCTCTCTCTTCATAGGTCAACACCCTCACCCCCTGTCACAACGGCTTAAGAAAGACGTGTCATTGGGTGTGTGTACGTGTAGCAGTGGCCAGATGTGCCTCAGACTCCAGGCTTTGAGGGAAAGCTTCTTGGATTAGACCAGAGAACCTGCTGACCCGTGATGCACATACACTGACCAGCTGACCAGTGAAAGAGAGAGACACAAACACATACACACCACACAGAGCAGCCGACCTGTGAAAGAGGGAGACACAAACACACTCTCACATACACAGAGCAGCCAACCCGTGAAAGAAGGGAGAGAAACTTGCATTACTCTAAATGAGAAATGTGTTTAATTGGTTGTGTGGCTTTGCCCGAGCTCAGCACTCTTCTCTAATGTATAACACAGTTTATTTAACTAACGGCTATCGCAATGAAAAATTATACTATCCTGGCAGATGCGTTCCTCTTTATAAATGAGCATTCCATAAACGTCACAGCTTATGTTGAATAAGTACATTTTATTGATATGCCATGCTACTCAATTGATCAGCTTGAAAATGAAGGACATCAACTGTCTCCAAATGAGCTCCTAAGGGGCCAAGCGTCTGCTTGGAGGCTGTTCCTGGGGTGACACAAACGCATGCACGTTGGCACACACAGGGTTACACTGTAAGTGTGAAGGTGATCTGTTCCTGGGGTGACAGAAACGCATGCACGTTGGCACACACAGGGTTACACTGTAAGTGTGAAGGTGATCTGTTCCTGGGGTGACAGAAACGCATGCACTTTGGCACACACAGGGTTACTTTGTAAGTGTGAAGGTGATCGGTTCCTGCAGCTGTTTGTACTTTGTGTGCATGTGCGTGCGTGCTTGGATGAGACAGAATAATGCAGTTCAGCCCAGATTCTCAGACCTGCTTATCTCCTTCACTAGAGGAGAAGTTGTTTCGAGCAAAAGGAATGAATCATTGTGTGTGTGGTGGGTTCCGTTCTGTTATCAGTCCAGTGCTTCCACTCAGGCAGAGAGTTTTATACACCAGGAAATCTACTGGTCCCCTCTACAATAGGCTTTTGTAATGGTCCTGCTTCACAGCACATTTCACTGAGATAACAACAGCAATACTGTGTATGTGAGAGAGAGCAGAGAACAATCCTATCTGCTTTCCTTGTTCTGCTGAGTCCAATACACTAGGAAAGAGGCATTTTTAACAATAAGTCGTGGTGGAAATGTGCATGTATGTAACAAACGGTCTCTCTCTCTCTCCAGCTATACGTGAAGTTGCGCTGTGACGACGGACCCATACTGGAGCACATGGAGCAGCTCCTGGTGGAAGTGGGGGGTGAGACAGAGGGGGAGGAGGAGACAGACCCTGCACTGGATGAAGACTTTGAGCTCTACAGTGACAATGAGGAAGAGGATACCATGTAACATTGACCTCACCCCTCTCTACCAGTGATGTAGTGGTGAAACAGTACGTTGGTAACGCTGAGAGTCTTTCGCTGTGAATAAAGTAATGCTCTCCATGTTTCCAATGTCTTTTTCTGCGACAGGTGCGTAAATAAAATGTAAAAAGTGGGTAAACAGCGTTTAGACTGCATACCACTCTACTTTTATAGTACACTATTAACTCGGACATTAAATAAAGGTCAAGTTTATAGAGATGTAGTTTACTAAGACCTCTTAACTATCACTGTACACTTTACAAACTAGACCAGATGCAACACTTTGTTGGAAAGCAGCAGAGTTGCGAGTGCGACAGTCGATGGGCCCTTGAGAGAGGATGAATGGGCCCTTGAGTTTTCTCTGAATCTTTCTCGCTCGCTAGATATTGTCTGTATCGTGTTCTCAGAAGTGCCTTTCTGCTGTTCAACCCTGAGTTTCCCAGAATCATATGACCTCTCTCTGTCATATTAGTGCTGAATTGTGTTGTGTATTAGAAAAGAGTGATTGACATGTCGACTCAAGCTTTGTTACCATTGTCTTGGAATGAACCAGATAAAAAAACAACTTCAATGCTGTTTATTTTCTGTATTTTTCTCCTCTCAATCTGATACTTTTTGGGATACATGTTCTAATAATGAGGTGAATGTTTGCTTCCCTTCATTACCCAGGCTCACTTTAGAAAGAGATTCCAATCGGAATGTGACCTGCTAAAAGAACTAATACAGAACAGATTCTGTAGGGTTGTGGAGTTCATGAGGAGTGAGCATTGAGAGATGGATTAAGTTTCAATGTCACATGCACAAGTAGAGTGAAATATCTTTCTTGCACGCGCTAACCCCAACAATGCAGTAATCAATAACGTAGAATTAAAACACACAAGATATAACAAATATATTACACAGGGCCAGTTCCAGTACCATATTTACATTTGCAGGGATACTGGATCGATAGGGGTAAGGTAACTAGGCATCAGGATATATAATAAACAGTAGCAGCAGCGTATATGATGATTGTATGTGAGAGGGTGTGTGTAGTCAGTATAAATGTTTGTGAGCAAATTATGGAGTGGGTGTGTACTGTAAGTGTGTAGGACCCTGTGAGTGTGCATAGATAAGAGATTCAACTCTGATAGTCCATGTAGTGATTTTGTTAGCTATTTAGTTTGCTAACAGAAGGGAGAGAGGAGAGGAATGACAGCTGAAGAGCGAGGAGAGTGAGTGTTGTGTGTGTGTGTACAACACTCACCTCTCAATGTTTCTCAAGGACCGTTAAGGCTTTATAGAAGCAGAATGTAGGAAGAGAGGGTTGAGCCAGGTGAGTGTTTAAGAGTACACTCTTTGAAAAAAGGGTTATTCGGGTTGTCCCCATAGGAGAACCTTTTTTGGTTCCAGGTAGAACGCTTTTGGTAATTCATCTTAACAGAACATGCAACTCATGTAAAGCAGCCAATAAAATGTCATTTTCAAACATTTGCTAAATGCAATTTATAGGAAAACACCATTCTAAACAGTGCAAATGATGCGTGTGGTTCCATATCAAATGAAAGTGTCGCCATATGCAGATTAGGAGATGCTAAAGCATGTGGAGTGAAATTCTTATGTTTTTAGAGCCATAAGTGCGGTAAGTGTCCAACAGTACAATACTGAAACACAAATAAGAAACAAAAGAAAAATTAAGAAAGCTGTGGAAATATCAGAATGAGCAATGTCAGAGTCCGCAATATAAATACATGGTGTGTATAGACAGCATGGACAATATATACATAGGAAAAGGTATGTACAGCAGTAGCTATACAGGATGAGCTATGTCAAGAATACAGTATGTGTACTGTATACAGTTGAAGTCGGAAGTTTACATACACCTTAGCCAAATACATTTAAACTCAGTTTTTCACAATTCCTGACATTTAATCCTAGTAAAAACTCCCTGTTTTAGGTCAGTTAGGATCACCACTTTATTTTAAGAATGTGAAATGACAGAATAATAGTGGAGAGAATGATTTATTTCAGCTTTTATTTCTTTCATTACATTCCCAGTGGGTCAGAAGTTTACACAGCGTATTTCACTGAGTCCAATACACCAGGAAAGAGGCATTTGGTAACGTGTATGTATGTGACAAATGTTTATTTCTGTGTGTGTGTCTCTCTCTCCAGCTGTATGTGAAGTTGCGCTGTGATGACGGACCCATTCTGGAGCACATAGAGTAGCTTCTGGTGGAACTAGGGGATGAGACAGAGGGGGAGGAAGGGAAACAGACCCTGCCCTGGATGAAGACCAGTAGTGACGATGAGGAGGAGGACGCCATGGAACATTGACCACACCCCTCTCTCTCGCTCTACAAGTGACCTAGTGGTAAAACAGTGGGTTAGCACACGCTGAGAGATTTATATATATTTCCAATGCATTTTTCTGTGATAGGTGGGGAAATGCACAGGTAAAACAAAGTGTGTAAAAGCCATTTAGACTGTATACCCCTGTACACTATTAACTCAGACATTAAATAAAGGTACAGTTTTTAGAATTGTAGTTTGTAAAGACCTCTTACCTATCTCTGTACAACTCACAAACTAGACCAGATGCAACACTTTGTTTGAAAGCAGCAGAGTTACGACTGTTGATGGGCCCTTGAGAGAGGATGAATGGGTCCTTGAGTTTACTCTGAGTTTCTCTCTCTCTCTCTCTCTCTCTCTCTCTCTCTCTCTCTCTCTCTCTCTCTCTCTCTCTCTCTCTAGATGTATTAGAAAAGAGTGATTGACATGTCGACTCAAGCTTTGTTTCCATCAACCAGGATCAAGGGTCAGGGCAATTTGTGACTTATTTTGGTAATCAGTGGCTGTATTGGAGGGGGAGTGGTTTCACCTCTCCTAGCCAATCAGTAATTAGTACAGGGAGGTATGCTCTCCACCTCTGCTAAGCAATTAGAAATTAGTGTTAGTTCTTCAGTGTCCCCTGGTTTCTCAGCGGCAGCTATAAGCGGCAGTCGTGTCAGTGTCTGTTTTGTCGCATACTAAGAAGGTTGACGGAACTTAGACGGTTCTGCCGAGTTGTTCTGTGGAGATGTTTGAGGAAAGAAAGAGAGGAAGGCTCCACACCACTCTCTCACTTGAGTATCTTACCTAGTTATTTACAGACGTTATGTCTGGATGGCGCCAAAGAACATGGCAGATTTTTTTAAAAATGTTACTGCTACCGTCTCTTACGACCGAAAATAACTTCTGGACATCAGAACTGTGATTACTCACTGCGGACTGGAATAAACTTTTCCCTTTAATGAGTCAGACGAGAAGGATGTCCTGTTTTCACTGGAACAGGCTCAGATCCACGCCTTCTGTGTGAAGAAAATACACAGGAAAAGGGACTGGAGATCGGGAAGCTTTCTGAGAATCTGTAGGTAAACTCCCACTGCCATCTGTTCTGCTTGCTAATGTGCAATCATTGGAAAATAAAATTGATGACCTACGATTAAGTTTATCCTACCAATGGGACATCAAAAACTGTAACATCTTATGTTTCACCGAGACCGTGGCTGAATGACAACACAGACAATATAGAGCTAGCGGGATTTTCCATGCACCGGCAGAACAGAGACGCTATTTGTCAATAACAGCTGGTGCGTGATGACTAATATTAAAGAAGTCTCAAGGTATTACTCGCCTGAGGTAGAGTACCTTATGATAAGCTGTAGACCACACTATCTACCAAGAGAGTAATCATCTATATTATTCGTAGCCATCTATTTACCACCACAGAACGAAGCTGGCACTAAGACCTCTCTCAACCAACTCTATAAGGTCATAAGCAAAGAAGACAATGCTCACCCAGAAGCGGCGCTCCTAGTGGCTGGGGACTTTAATGTAGGCAAACTTAAATCAGTTTTACCAAATTTTTACCAGCATGTCACATGTGCAACCAGAGAAAAAAATCCTAGACCATCTTTGCTCCACACACAAAGATGCATACAGAGCTCTCCCCCGCCCTCCATTTGGCACATCTGACCATCATTCTATCCTTCTGATTCCTGCTTACAAGCAAAAACTAAAGCAGGAAGTACCAGTGATCAGATGACGCGGATGCTACACTACAGGACTGTTTTGCTAGCACAGACTTGAATATGTTCCCGGTTTCATCCAATGGCATTGAGGAGTACACCACCTCAGTCATCGGCTTCATCAATAAGTGCATCGACGAAGTCATCCCCACAGTGACTGTACGTACATATCCCAACCAGAAGCCATGGATTACAGGCAACATTGAGCTAAAGGCTAGAGCTGCCTCTTTCAAGGAGCGAGAGACTAATCCGGACACTTATAAGAAAGCCTGCTATGTCCTCAGACGAACCATCAAACAAGCAAAGTGTCAATACAGGATTAAGATTGAATCCTACTACACTAGCTCTGACGCTCGTTGGATGTGGCAGGGCTTGAAAACTATTACAGGTTACAAAGAGAAACCCAGACGCGAGCTGCGGAGTGACGCGAGCCTACCAGATGAGCTAAATGCCTTTTATTCTTGTTCAAGGCATACAACACTGAAGCATGCACGAGAGCACCAGCTATTCTGGATGACTGTGTGATAATGCTCTCAGTAGCCAATGTGAACAAAACCTTTAAAAGGTCAACATTCACAAAGCCGCTGGGCCAGATGGATTACCAGGATGTGTACTCAAAGCATGCGCTGACCAACTGTCAAGTGTCTTCACTGACATTTTCAACCTCTCCCTGACCGAGTCTGTAATAGCTACATGTTTTAAGCAGAACACCGTAGTCCCTGTGTCCCAGGAAGTGAAGGTAACTTGCCTAAATGATTTCCGCCCCGTGCCACTCACGGCGATAGCCATGAAGTACTTTGAAAGGCTGGTCATGGCTCACATCAATAGCATCCTCCCGAACACCCTAGACCCACTCCAACTCGCACACCGCCCCCAGCAGATCCACAGAGGACGCAATCTCAATCACGCTCCACACTGCCCTTGCTCACCTGGACAAAAGGAACACCTATGTGAGAATGCTGTTCATTGACTACAGCTCAGCGTTCAACACCATAGGGCCCACGAAGCTCATCACTAAGCTAAGGACTCTCCCTCTGCACTAGATCCTGGACTTCCTGACGGGCCGCACCCAGGTGGTAAGAGTAGGCAACAACAAGTCTGCCACGCTGATTCTTAACACTGGGGCCCCTCAGAGGTGTATACTTAGTCCTCTCCTGTATTCCCTGTTCACCCACGACTGAGTGGCCAAAAACGACTCCAACACCATCATTAAGTTTGCTGACAACACAACCGCCAAGCTCCCTGCCATCCAGGACCTATTCAATAGGCGGTGTCAAAGGAAAGTCCATAAAATTGTCAGAGACTCCAGTCACCCAAGATATAGACTGCTACCGCACGGCAAGTGGTACCGGAGCACCAGGTCTAGGACAAAAAGGCTCCTCAACAGCTTCTACCCCCAAGGCATAAGATTGCTGAACAATTAATCAAATCGCCACCGGACAATTTACATTGACCCCCCCCGCCTTTATTCATTTCTTTCTAACTCTCTCTTACCTCTCCTTGCCGCTTTTGACCTCACCCTTTCCCAATCCCCTCCAACTCACAAGGCAGGCAGTACACTTGACGTCATCTTTACTAGAGGCTGCTCGCCCACTAGTCTCACTTCAACCCCCCTCCAGGTCTTTGATCACAACTTTGTTTCCTTTTTTGTCTCCCTCTCCTCCAACCTTAACCTCTCAGCCCCTACCCATATGGTCATACGCCTTCGGAATCTTCACACTCTCTCCTCTTCTATCCTATCATCTCTCCCTTCTGCTGAATCCTGCTGTCTCCTGATTCTGCCTCTTCGACCCTACCTTCCTCCCTTTCCTCATCCTATGACCTGCACTGTCCCCTTTCCTCCCGTCCGGGTCGGCCCTCCCCTCTTGCTCCATGGCTGAGTGACTCACTCTATCTTCTCTTCCTCTATATCCGCTGCTAAAGCTGCATTCTACCACTCTAAATTTCAAGCTTCTGCCTCTAATCCTAGGAAACTCTTTTCCACTTTCTCCTCCCTCCTTAATCCTCCACCCCCTCCCTTTCTGCGAACGACTTTGTCAACCACTTTGAAAAAAAGGTTGACATCCGCTACTCATTCACTCAGCCTATTGAGTCCACTGGTCTCACTCTCACATAACTACCCTATGCATTGAACTCTTTCTCCCCCCTCTCTCCAGATGACATCCTGTGACTAGTGAGGTCTGGCTGCCCAGCAACCTGCCGGCTTGACCCCATCCCCTCCTTCCTTCCCCAGACCAACTCTGGAGACCTTCTCCCATTCCTGACTTCCCTCATCCTTGACCCTAACCAGTCATGCTTCAAGATGGGTCACTCATCCGAGACTGCTCTTTTGTGTCACGGTGGCTCGCCGCACTGCCAAAGCTGACTCTCTCCTCTGTTCTCATCCTCCTAGATCTATCCACTACTTTCAACACCATGAACCTGATCCTCCTCTCCACCCTCTCAGGGCTGGGCGTCTCAGGCGCTGCAAAGGCAGTTCCCGCTCAGCCCAGTCCAAGCTCTTCTCTGTCCTGACACCCCAATGGTGGAACCATCTTCCCCCTGAAGCTAGGACAGCAGAGTCCTTTCCCATCTTCCCGAAAACAGTATCTTAATAATTATCCTCCTCGCCTCAACACCCCCCTCCCCCAGCTCTGACTCTACTGATGGCTACATTATTGAGGAAAAATGTACTTTCTATGGCTATGGTTGTCCCACCTAGCTATCTTTAAGATGAATGCACTAACGCCAAGTCGCTCTAAATCACTAAAATGTACAATATTATTCCTCCCAATTTAGACACAAACACAACCTCATAGATTATTATCTTGTCGCCTGACCAAGTGGCCGTACAATCGCACTCAAATGTTTTCCCACAATTCCTTTGGTGTAAAGGGAGTGATTCAAACTGAGATGAGATTTTTAAGGGCTTTGAATCAGTGATGTGAAAAAGTACCCAATAGTCATACTTGAGTAAAAGTAAAAGATAACTTCATAGAAAATGACTCAAGTAAAATTCACCCAGTAAAATACTACTTGAGTAAAAGTAATTGGTTTTAAATATACTTATCAAAAGTAAATGTAATTGCTAAAATATACTTAAGTATCAAAAGTAAAATAATCATTTCAAATCCCTTATATTAAACGAACCAAATGGCACCATTTTCTTTTTTTCTTTTTATTTATGAATAGCCAGGGGAACACTCAGACATAATTCACAAACAAAGCATTTGAGCTTAGGGAGACCCTCAGATCAGAAGCAGTTGTCATCGATCCCTCTGGAACTTTCATTACGCACACCTGTCACCTATTCCCACTGATTAATACTTTCCATTGGGCTGTTCATTATTGTTACAATGTTTGTTGGTGCGTGTGAGTACCTGTAATGTGTGTTTGGCTTTCGTGCCATTGTGGATTGCACAGATGATTACGGGTCTCGTCCCATGTGTTAATCATTGTGCGCGTGTGTTATTTATTCGAGGTACTCCTTTCGCTCTTTTGTTTTGGGTTTCTACCCTGTGTTTTGTTACGTGTTTGTTTGGTCACCGTCCCTGTGCCTTTACACGGCATGCCGTAATTTGGGCTTAATAGAAAACCCTATTACGCATTCTTGCATTTGTCTCATGATCCTTCAAACCGACGTGACAGCAGTAGGAAGGACCAGAGATGTTCTCTTGATAAGTGCTCTGAAGGAGCTCCAGAGTTCCTCTGTGGAGATGGGAGAATATTCCAGAAGGAAAACCATCTCTGCAGGACTCCACCAATCAAGCCTTCATGGTAGAGTGGCCAGACGGAAACCAGTCCTCAGTAATCAAATCAAATCAAATTGTATTTGTCACATACACATGGTTAGCAGATGTTAATGCGGGTGTAGCGAAATGCTTGTGCTTCTAGTTCCGACAATGCAGTAATAACCAACAAGTAATCTAACTAACAATTCCAAAACTACTGTCTTATACACACAAGTGTAGGGGGATAAAGAATATGTACATAAAGATATATGAATGAGTGATGGTACAGAGCGGCATAGGCAAGATACAGTAGATGGTATCGAATACAGTATATACATATGAGATGAGTATGAGTGGGTGGTCCTTCTGTGGCACAGTTGGTAGAGCATGGCGCTTGTAACGCCAGGGTAGTGGGTTCGATTCCCGGGACCACCCATACGTAGAATGTATGCACACATGACTGTAAATCGCTTTGGATAAAAGCGTCTGCTAAATGCCATATATTATTATTATTATATTATGAGTATGTAAACAAAGTGGCATAGTTAAAGTGGCTAGTGATACATGTATTACATAAAGATGCAGTAGATGATGTAGAGTACAGTATATACGTATACATATAAAATTAATAATGTAGGGTATGTAAACATTATATTAGGTAGCATTGTTTAAAGTGGCTAGTGATAAATTTTACATAATTTCCCATCAATTCCCATTATTAAAGTGGCTGGAGTTGAGTCAGTTTGTTGGCAGCAGCTGTTTAACAGTCTGATGGCCTTGAGATAGAAGCTGTTTTTCAGTCTCTCGGTCCCAGCTTTGATGCACCTGTACTGACCTCGCCTTCTGGATGATAGCGGGGTGAACAGGCAGTGGCTCGGGTGGTTGTTGTCCTTGATGATCTATATGGCCTTCCTGTAACATCGGGTGGTGTAGGTGTCCTGGAGGGCAGGTAGTTTGCCCCGGTGATGCGTTGTGCAGACCTCACTGCCCTCTGGAGAGCCTTACGGTTGTGGGAGGAGCAGTTGCCGTACCAGGCGGTGATACAGCCCACCAGGATGCTCTCGATTGTGCATGTGTAGAAGTTTGTGAGTGCTTTTGGTGACAAGCCAAATTTCTTCAGCCTCCTGAGGTTGAAGAGGCGCTGCTGCGCCTTCTTCACAATGCTGTCTGTGTGGGTGGACCAATTCAGTTTGTCTGTGATGTGTATGCCGAGGAACTTAAAACTTACTACCCTCTCCACTACTGTTCCATCGATGTGGATAGGGGGGTGTTCCCTCTGCTGTTTCCTGACGTCCACAATCATCTCCTTAGTTTTGTTGACGTTGAGTGTGAGGATATTTTCCTGACACCACACTCCAAGGGCCCTCACCTCCTCCCTGTAGGCCGTCTCGTCGTTGTTGGTAATCAAGCCTACCACTGTTGTGTCGTCCGCAAACTTGATGATTGAGTTGGAGGCGTGCGTGGCCACGCAGTCGTGGGTGAACTGGGAGTACAGGAGAGGGCTCAGAACGCACCCTTGTGGGGTCCCAGTGTTGAGGATCAGCGGGGTGGAGATGTTGTTGCCTACCCTCACCACCTGGGGGCGGCCCGTCAGGAAGTCCAGTACCCAGTTGCACAGGGCGGGGTCGAGACCCAGGGTAATATGGTGTTAAATGCTGAGCTGTAGTCGATGAACAGCATTTTCACATAGGTATTCCTCTTGTCCAGATGGGTTAGGGCAGTGTGCAGTGTGGTTGAGATTGCGTCGTCTGTGGACCTATTTGGGCGGTAAGCAAATTGGAGTGGGTCTAGGGTGTCAGGTAGGGTGGAGGTGATATGGTCCTTGACTAGTCTCTCAAAGCACTTCATAATGACGGAAGTGAGTGTTACGGGGCGGTAGTCGTTTAGCTCAGTTACCTTAGCTTTCTTGGGAACAGGAACAATGGTGGCCCTCTTGAAGCATGTGGGAACAGCAGACTGGGATAGGGATTGATTGAATATGTCCGTAAACACACCAGCCAGCTGGTCTGCGCATGCTCTGAGGGCGCGGCTGGGGATGCCGTCTGGGCCTGCAGCCTTGCGAGGGTTAACACGTTTAAATGTTTTACTCACCTCGGCTGCAGTGAAGGAGAGGCCGCATGTTTTGGTTGCAGGCCGTGTCAGTGGCACTGTATTGTCCTCAAAGCGGGCAAAAAAGTTATTTAGTCTGCCTGGGAGCAAGACATCCTGGTCCGTGACGGGGCTGGTTTTCTTTTTGTAATCCGTGATTGACTGTAGACCCTGCCACATACCTCTTGTGTCTGAGCCGTTGAATTGAGATTCTACTTTGTCTCTATACTGATGCTTAGCTTGTTTGATTGCCTTGCGGAGGGAATAGTTACACTGTTTGTATTCGGTCATTTTTCCAGTCACCTTGCCCTGATTAAAAGCAGTGGTTCGCACTTTCAGTTTCACGGGAATGCTGCCATCAATCCACGGTTTCTGGTTTGGGAATGTTTTAATCATCGACATCTTCAACGCACGTTCTAATGAACTCGCAGTAAAAGGCACATGACAGCTTGCTTGGAGTTTGCCAAAAGGCACCTAAAGACCCTCAGACCATGACAAACAAGATTCTTTGGTCTGATGAAACCAATATTGAACTCTTTGGCCTGAATGCCAAGCATCACATCTGGAAGAAACCTGGCACCATCCCTACAGGGAAGCATGGTGGTGGCAGCATCATGATGTGAGGACAATGACACTAAGCATACAGCCAAAACAATGCAGGAGTGGCTTTGGGACAAGTCTCTGAATGTCCTTGAGTGGCCCAACTTTTTCAAAGTGGTTGAACCCGATCTAACATCTTTGAAAATAGCTGTTCAGCGACGCTCCCCATCCAACCTGACAGAGCTTGAGAGGATCTGCAGAGAAGAATGGGAGAAACCCCCCAAATACATGTGCCAAGCTTGTAGCGTCATACCCAAGAAGACTTGAGGCTGTAATTGCTGCCAAAGTTGCTTCAACAAAGTACTGAGTAAAAAAGTCAGAATACTTATGTAAATGTGATATTTCAGCTTTTTATTTTGAATAACTTTGCTAAAATATCTAAAAACCTGTTTTTGCTTCATCATTATGGGGTATTGTCTGTAGAATGAAAAAAAAATTGAATCAGTTTTAGAATAAGTCTGTAAGGTAACACAATGTGGAAAAAGTACTGTGCTGAACACGAACAGTAAAGCATTAAAGCAACACGAATAAAGCAGAAAGAAGAGATACAGTATCTAGGCTGTTGAATCATCTGCTTATTCTAGTCCACTCACACAACTCTAACCTACTTTACGCTTCACACACTATGAAACACCTCCTGGATCTGAGACAGATAAACAGACAATGTTAAATCAAATACACAAACACACACACACACACTGACCTCGGTGTCTCTCCAAGCCTGTTAGCTAACCCAACACAGCACAGCACCTCGTCTCTTTGAAGAATTCCCACACCGCTAAACAGGAATGTTATCTAAGATTCCGGGACTGATTATCATCAGGCCCGTGGGAGAGATAGCTGCTTTGGGAACGCTGGGGTTTAGATGAGGAGAGCTGATTTTGCATGTGTGTGCATGGGGGGATACGTGTGTGTGTGCACGGGGGGTGTGTGTGCATCTGCGTAGGTGTCTGCAGAGTGCAGGTATACACAGTGTGCAAACATTAGGAACATCTTCCTAATATTGAGCTGCATCCCCTTTAGCCCTCAGAACAGCCTTAATTTGTCAAGTCATGGACTCGACAAGGTGTCAAATTTTCCACAGGGATGCTGGCCCATGTTGACAACAATGCTTCCCACAGTTAGTTGACTGGATGTCCTTTGGGTGGTGGACCATTCTTGATAGACACAGAAAACTGTTGAGGGTGAAAAACCCACCAGGATTACACTTCTTGACGCACTGAAACCTGTGTGCCTGGCACCTACTACCATATCCCATTCAAAGGCACTTCAATATTTTGTCTTGCCCATTCAACCTCTGAATGGCACACATACACAATACAATTGTCTCAAGGCTTAAAAATGATTATTTAACCTCTCTCCTCTACTTCATCGACACTGATTGAAGTGGATTTAACATGTGACATCAATAAGGGATCATTGCTATCACCTGGATTCACCTGGTCAGTCTATTTCATGGAAAGAGCAGGTGTTCCTAATGTTTTGTACACTCAGT
The DNA here is from genome assembly GCF_023373465.1 of Oncorhynchus keta. Taxonomy (NCBI): domain Eukaryota; kingdom Metazoa; phylum Chordata; class Actinopteri; order Salmoniformes; family Salmonidae; genus Oncorhynchus; species Oncorhynchus keta. The sequence goes on from NC_068451.1 coordinate 15,210,227, forward strand.
GTGTGTGGTGTAGTTGTGTGTGGTGTAGTTGTGAGTGTGTTTTATTAGTCAGAACATAGGCTTGTGGGAGAGACCTAATCCTGGATTAACAGATTATAACACTTGCGTTGTCATAACAACACATTGATTGGAACTGAACATTGATCATTGTGTGTGTGTGTAGTTAATTAGTGAGTTAATCAGGCCATCTTGCAGGGAATTAATGAATAAATCATCAAATCAGAATCCTACTAAATGAACACATCAGACCTGTGTCGGTGTGTATAACCTCCCTCTCCCAGAGAGAGACAGAGCGAGATAGTTGTGTATCTAAGCTAATATCCTTCCTGATGAGTATGATACATAATGCACCCAAAGGGATAATACTCCCTAAAGACAGTAACATCCTGGTGTTTAGAGTGATGGATCCTCTGTAAGGTTAATGGATTAATGCATCCTGAGTTATCACATATTGTACACTGATGTTTTCCTGAATAGCTGAGATTTCAATGTGTGGTCACAGTCGGTCAGCACACGCGTGTGTTTAAGTGTGTGTGTAAGGCTGAGTTTACACAGGCAGCCCAATTCTGATATTTCTTTCCGCTTATTTATCTTTTGACCAATCACATCAGAACTTTTTCAGAGCTGACCTGATTCGTCAAAGGACCAATTAGTGTAAAAATATCAGAGTTGGGCTGCCTGTAAAAGCAGCCTTACACTGTGTGTGTGTGTGTGCGTGTGTGTGTGTGCGTGTGTGTGTGTGTGTGTGTGTGTGTGTGTGTGTGTGTGTGTGTGTGTAAGTAAGTAAGTAAGTAAGTAACAGCTGAGAGTATGGATTTAAAGTGGCCATAAAGAAACATTTTAATATACTGGCCCTTTTTATAGGATCGGGGGGGGTGTATTTTTATCACTGTGTTGGGGCGGTGTGTTCTGAAAGGCTCTGAAGCCTCCATCTGTCTGTTAAAACATCAGTGAAAAGTTAATTAAAATGAAGTATTCAGTTTTCCCTCTCTATTCTCTACAGTACAACAGTCAATAGAAAGGAGGCGAACTCAGTCTCTATTTAGCAGAGACGCACTAACTCTTATAATTAACTTTCACAAAATGGAACGCCATTCATTAATGACCTCACTATTCTGTCAATAACTCTACTTCTAACACCGCCCGCCTGCTCTGCTCTCTCTCTCTCTCTCTCTCTCTCTCTCTCTCTCTCTCTCTCTCTCTCTCTCTCTCTCTCTCTCTCTCTCTCTCTCTCTCTCTCGCTCTCTGTGTGTGTATGAAAGAGCATTGTGTTGGTCTGTGTGTACATGAGCGCTGTAATCTTTACTGGATACAGTGTGTTTCAAAGATAACATAACCAGCCAATTAGCCATGCTGTCTTAGAGCGACACCTCACATCTGACCGCTGTACACTGTAGTTACAAACAGTGGTGTGTGTGTGAGATTGTGTCACCTCCCTTGTTTTCCTACATCATTAGGCCACAGAAAAAGCCTATTCCTGGTCGTAAATCACCACACACACACACACACAGGGTTTGGATTTGAGTGATAAGGATTTAATCAGTCACTGACAGACAACAGGAATGTTTTTATTTAACTAGGCAAATCAGTAAAGAACAAATTCTTATTTACAATGACGACCTAAGAACAATGGGTTAACTGCCTTGTTCAGGGGCAGAACAACAGATTTTTTTTAACCTTGTCAGCTCGGGGATCCGATCCACCAACCTTTCGGTTACTGGCCCGGCACTCTGACCTAAGCTACCTGCAGCGCCATCATGATACTGTGACATCATGATTAACAAGGGCCCTTTTCCCCTAATCCTGAGGTGTGTTTGTGTGTGTGTGTGTTTTTGTTGTTATAGAGTCATGCTGGTGAGGGTCTTTCTCTCAGCAGTACACCTCTTACATCACACCATCACATGCTATTGCTCACCCTCAGAGAAGTTCCATTGAACATTAACTCCAGTGAGCTTTGGGTTCAGCATCGCTGCTTCACTTCAATAATAACCATTGTGTTTTGTGGTGTGTGTGTGTGTGTGTGTGTGTGTGTGTGTGTGTGTGTTTGGGGAGGTTCAAGCTGTGTGTTTGTGTGGTGGTTCAGTCAGAATATGTGTGTGTCTGATAGATGGCAGGGGAGGATTGATGGCTGACTGGTGTAGCTTGATTATGAAACATCCACTAATTATCAGTGCCTTCAATTTGAGTGTCTGTGTTTTAAGATGAGAGGTTTGATGCTGTGACAGCTGCTAATTATTGCTGCTCTGGATTTCACTCAATCTGTTTGATCTGCTGTCCTGTGGAGACGGATCGAGAGCGTGCGTGCTCTGGCGCGCACACACACAGACACACAATTTGGGGTCATAGGGAGGAGAGAGGAGGCTTGAACTCCAATTACTGAGACTCTAGTAGTCTGTTTGGTTCCGCATACTTACACAACAGGAATGTATGTGTGTATACAGTAAAAGTTCATTTGTGGAATTTCTTTATGCTTTTGAGCCAATCAGTTGTGTTGTGACAAGGTAGGGGTGGTATTCAGAAGTTAGCCCTATTTGGTAAAACACCAACTCCATATTATGGCTAGAACAGCTCAAATAAGCAAAGAGAAACGACAATTTGTCATTACTTTCAGACATGAAGGTCAGTCAATACGGACAATTTCAAAAACTTTTAAAGTTTCTTCAAGTGCACTGGCAAAAACCATCAAGCGCTATGATGAAACTGGCTCTCATGAGGACCGCCAATGGAAAGGAAGACCGAGAGTTACCTCTGCTGCAGAGGATAAGTTCATTAGAGTTAACTGCTCCTCAGATTGCATCCCCAATAAATGCGTCAGAGTTCAAGTCACAGACACATCTCAACATCAACTGTTCAGAGGAGACTGTGTGAATCAGGCTTTCATGATTGAATTGCTGTAAAGAAACCACTATTAAAGGACACCAATAATAAGAAGAGACTTGCTTGGGCCAAGACACATGAGCAGTGGACATTAGACTGGTGGAAATCTGTTCTTTGGTCTGATGAGTCCAAATTTGAGATTTTTGGTTCCAACCACCGTGTCATTGTGAGACGCAGAGTAGGTGAACAGATGATCCCCGCATGTGTGGTTCCCACCGTGAAGCATGGAAGAGGAGGTGTGCCGGTGCTTTGTTGGTGACACTGTCAGTGATTTATTTAAAATTCAAGGCACAGTTAACCAGCATGGCAACCACAGCATTGTGCAGCAATATGCCATCCCATCTGGTTTGCGCTTAGTGGGACTATCATTTGTTTTTCAACAGGAAAATGACCCAAAACACACCTCCAGGCTGTGTAAGGGCTATTTGACCAAGATGGAGAGTAAGGGAGTGCTGCATTAGATGACCTGGCCTCCACAATCACCCGACCTCAAACCAATTAAGATGGTGTGAGCGTACCAAGTAATTAGGCGTCACTCTAAAGCGGGAAGGTGGAATAAACGAGTCAGGAGTAGGTTTTTCTGATTGAACACGGTTCTCTATTGAGGGTATTTTGTCAACAAAAACATTCTAACGTAATCAATGAAAAATCTTCCAAGGAAAAACACACATCTTCTTCTCCAGATGAATCAAGAACACAATAGGATAATCTTTAAACTACAACAAACATAAATCACGGGTTTGTCACCATCTTCGTGGTTCTTTCAGCACAGCTTCTCTCTCTCGGTGGCCATCTTCCAGAGATAGTTTTCTCCCTCTCTGCTGGTTCCATTCTCTCTTTTATAGGGGAAGGAGAGTATCTCATTAGTACCGTCAGCTGTGCTTAATTGACTCTGGTTACCTTGTCTCCCATGCTTTGTTGGGCTACTATCCATGAGCCCAGCCTGCCCTCTAGTGGTCCTTCCACAATGGTTTGGGATGAGTTGGACCATGGATTAAAGGAAAAGCAGCCAACAAGTGCTCAGCATATGTAGGAACTTCCAACTGTTGGAAAAGCATTCCATGTGAAGCTGGTTGAGAAAATGCCAAGAGTGTGCAAAGATGTCATCAAGGCAAGGGGTGGCTACTTTGAAGAATCCAAAATATAAAATACACTGCTCAAAAAAATAAAGGAAACACTAAAATAACACATCCTAGATCTGAATGAATGAAATATTCTTATTAAATACTTTTTTCTTTACATAGTTGAATGTGCTGACAACAAAATCACACTAAAATTATCAATGGAAATCAAATGTATCAACCCATGGAGGTCTGGATTTGGAGTCACACTCAAAATGAAAGTGGAAAACCACACTACAGGCTGATCCAACTTTGATGTAATGTCCTTAAAACAAGTCAAAATGAGGCTCAGTAGTGTGTGTGGCCTCCACGTGCCTGCATGACCTCCCTACAACGCCTGGGCATCCCCCTGATGAGATGGTCTCCTGAGAGATCTCCTCCCAGACCTGGACTAAAGCATCCGCCAACTCCTGGACAGTCTGTGGTGCAACGTGGTGTTGGTGGATGGAGCGAGACATGATGTCCCAGATGTGCTCAATTGGATTCAGGTCTGGGGAACGGGTGGGCCAGTCCATAGCATCAATGCCTCCCTCTTGCAGGAACTGCTGACACACTCCAGCCACATGAGGTCTAGCATTGTCTTGCATTAGGAGGAACCCAGGGCCAACCGCACCAGCATATGGTCTCACAAGGGGTCTGAGGATCTCATCTCGGTACCTAATGGCAGTCAGGCTACCTCTGGCGAGCACATGGAGGGCTGTGCGGCCCTACAAAGAAATTCCACCCCACACCATGACTGACCCACAGCCAAATCGGCCATGCTGGAGGATGTTGCAGGCAGCAGAACGTTCTCCACAGCGTCTCCAGACTCTGTCACGTCTGTCATGTGCTCAGTGTGAACCTGCTTTCATCTGTGAAGAGCACAGGGCGCCAGTGGAGAATTTGCTAATCTTGTTGTTCTCTGGAAAATGCCAAACGTCCTGCACGGTGTTGGGCTGTAAGCACAACCCCCACCTGTGGACATCGGGCCCTCATACCACCCTCGTGGAGTCTGTTTCTGACTGTTTGAGCAGACACATGCACATTTGTGGCCTGCTGGAGGTAATTTTGCAGGGCTCTGGCAGTGCTCCTCCTACTCCTCCTTGCACAAAGGCGGAGGTAGCGGTCCTGCTGCTGGGTTGTTGCCCTCCTACGGCCTCCTCCATGTCTCCTGATGTACTGGCCTGTCTCCTGGTAGCGCCTCCATGCTCTGGACACTACGCTGACAGACAGAGCAAACCTTCTTGCCACATCTCACATTGATGTGCCATCCTGGATGAGCTGCACTACCTGAGCCACGTGTGTGAGTTGTAGACTCCGTCTCATGCTACCACTAGAGTGAAAGCACCGCCAGCATTCAAAAGTGACCAAAACATCAGTCAGGAAGCATAGGAACTGATAGTGGTCTGTGGTCACCACCTGCACAACCACTCCTTTATTGGGGGAGTCTTGCTAATTGCCCATAATTTCCACCTGTTGTCTATTCCATTTGCACAACAGCATGTGAAATTTATTGTCAATCAGTGTTGCTTCCTAAGTGGACAGTTTAATTTCACAGAAGTGTGATTGACTTGGAGTTACATTGTGTTGTTTAAGTGTTCCCTTTATTTTTTTGAGCAGTGTATATTTTGATTTGTTTAACACTTTTTTGGTTACTACATGATGATGTGTTATTTTAAAGTTTTGATGTCTTCACTATTATTATACAATGAAGAACATTTTAAAAATAAAGAAAAACCCTTGAGCAGGTGTATCCAAACCTCTGACTGCTACTGTAGGTGTGTGTGTGTCATCCCCCGGAGGTCCATAATCTCACAGAGGCCAAATCAATCAAATCTCTCAAAGCACTCTGGGTAATCTACTCAATATGCGCCATCTGGACCTGAACTGAGATAGTGTGTGTGTATATGTTTATGTGTGCCCATGCGTGCATGTTTGTGTATGGTTGTGTGTGAGAGCAGACATTGAGCTAAAAACAAAACAAAGAGCACAGCATGTGAAATAAGCAGACAGGAATAAATTGTATCTGTAAAGTCATTTTATTGTCCCATGGTTGTATAATGCAGTCAGTCTCTGTCTCTCTACCCCTCAGCAGGGCAGATATATTTACATTACATTGTACAGCAGATATATGCAAACAGGTTATTACATGTTACTGCATTCCATTTTATGTGTGTGTGTTGTCCCAGGGATGATACAGTCTTTATGTTTTAAGTTACAGTATTTTCAGCTTTTAATGTGATTGATGCCTTTTTGTACAAATGCTTAACTAACCTGTATGAAACAGAGATGGCCCTTTTTCTTGATCTTTCTCTCCCTCTATTTCTCACCTCCCTTTTTCTCGCTATATCCCCCGAGGGCTCTCTCTCTCCCTCGCGCTTTCTCTTCTTTCTTTCTCTCTCGCTCTGTTCTTTCTCTCTCTCTCTTTCTCTCCCTCAATTCAATTTAATTCAAAGGGGATTTATGGGCATGGGAAACACCATGTTTATATTGCCAAAGCAAGTGGAAAACAATAAGCAAAAGTGATATATGCAATCAGAAATTAACAGTTAACATTACAAACAAAAGTTTCAAAAGGATAAATCATTAAACCATTTGGTGAGCAAATGCCTGGTCAGAACTACCACGGTGCCAGTGACATGAGTGGAGCTGACTTAGGTGTTCATGTCAGACCGAGAGCCTAACTCTTCTTAGTTAGGTTTTATGCGTTTTAGTTTAGAAAACGATTTCTTCACAGAAGTGACAGTTACAGGATGGTTATAAACAACTTGATTGCCGTAGCAACGTCAGGGAAACTGGGAAGAAAGGAGTGGTGCTTCAAATATAGCAGTTCAGCAATATCTTTAATTGAGTCTCTCGCTGGGACATGTTGTCTGTATACTGGACAGCCAGTAAATTGGCAGATGCAAACAGATCTGTGTTCTTGATTTTGTTCATTCTGGTGAACCGTCATTTGAGTTGTGTGGTTGCAAACAGTCCCTTATCTCTGGTATATCTTGCTATGCACCATTCAAGACTAAGTTTAAATTGTGTGCAGCGATATGGACATATAATGCACAATGTCTCAGAAAAAACTGTCTGGATTGTCAATACTTAGTATAGAAAACAGTGGGGTCTGTAACCTGGACCTACAGGCCGTGGTGAGAACGTTTGCACACAAAAATGCAAGCCGACGCAGCCGCATACTGTAGCTACTACAGGCCTCTACATAGAAAAAATGAGATTGGCATTAATAAACTGGTTTTTACACAAAACAACTTTCTATCCAAGCTGCGAGGAATGGCTCATGTCATGCACATTCAGGTAGGATATACAGGTACGTTGCAAACTCCAACCTTTGGGGGGTCCAGAGAAATTGCATTACGCCAGTGCACAGTCATCAGCTATTCTGCCACTGTATATCATTGTTTTAGGGAAAGGTAGCATTCCAGTTTGGTCTGTTTTCCGGTTAATTACTTCCAATGTGTCAAATAGTTGTCTCATGATTTGGTTGGGTCTAATTGTGTTGCTGTCCTGGGGCTCTGTGGGATCTGTTTTTGTTTGTGAACAGAGCCCCAGAACAAGCTGGCTGAGGGGACTCTTCTCCATGTTAATCTCTCTGTAGGTGATGGCTCTGATATGGAAGGTTTGGGTGATGCTTCCTTTTAGGTGGTTGTATAACATAACATAACGTCTCTTTTCTGGATTTTGATCATTAGCGGGTATCACCCTAATTCTGCTCTGCATGCATTATTTTGGGTTTTACGTTGTACACAAATAATGTGTTTGCAGAATTCTCCAAGCAGAGTTTCAATTTGATTTGGTGTGTATCCCATTTTGTGACTTTTTTTGGTTGGTAAGTGGACCCCAGACCTCACAACCATAAAGAGCAATTGGTTCTATAACGGCTTCCAGTATTTTTAGCCAGATCCTAATTGGGATGTCGAATGTTATGTTCCTTTTGATGGCCTAGAAGGCCCTTCTTGCCTTGTCTCTCAGATCATTCACAGCTTTGTGGAAGGTACCTGTCGTGCTGATATTCAAGCTGAGGTATAGTAGCTATAGTTCTTTGTGTGCTCGAGGGCAATGGTGTCTAGATAGAATTTGAATTAGTTGGTCACCATTATTTTTGTCTTTCTGAGATTCACTGTCAAGGCCCAGGCCTGACAGAATCTGTGCAGAAGATCTTGGTGCTGCTGTAGGCCTGCCTTGGTTGGTGACAGAAGCACCAGATCATCTGCAAACAGTAGGCATTTGACTACAGAGTATAGTAGGGTAATGCCGGGTGCTACAGACTGATCTAGTGCCCTCGGCAATTCATTGATATACAGTATATCACAAAAGTGAGTACACCCCTCACATTTTTGTAAATATTTGAGTATATCTTTTCATGTGACAACACTGAAGAAATGACCCTTTGCTACAATGTAAAGTAGTGAGTGTACAGCTTGTATAACAGTGTACATTTGCTGTCCCCTCAAAATAACTCAACACATGTCTAAATGGCAACAAAAGTGAGTACACCCCTAACTGAAAATGTCCAAATTGGGCCCAAAGTGTCAATATTTTGTGTGGCCACCATCATTTTCCAGCACTGCCTTAACCCTCTTGGGCATGGAGTTCACCAGAGCTTCAGCGGTTGCCACTGGAGTCCTCTTCCACTCCTCCATGACGACATCACGGAGCTGGTGGATGTTAGAGACCTTGCGCTCCTCCACCTTCCGTTTGAGGATGCCCCACAGATGCTCAATAGGGTTTAGGTCTGGAGACGTGCTTGGCCAGTCCATCACCTTTACCCTCAGCTTCTTTAGCAAGGCAGTGGTCGTCTTGGAGGTGTGTTTGGGGTCGTTATCATGTTGGAATACTGCCCTGCGGCCCAGTCTCCGAAGGGAGGGGATCATTCTCTGCTTCAGTATGTCACAGTACATGTTGGCATTCATGGTTCCCTCAATGGTCTGTAGCTCCCCAGTGCCGGCAGCACTCATGCAGCCCCAGACCATGACACTCCCACCACCATGCTTGACTGTAGGCAAGACACACTTGTCTTTGTACTCCTCACCTGGTTGCCGCCACACACGCTTGACACCATCTGAACCAAATAAGTTTATCTGGGTCTCATCAGGACTTGGTTCCAGTAATCCATGTCCTTAGTCTGCTTGTCTTCAGCAAACTGTTTGTGGGCTTTTTTGTGCATCATCTTTAAAAGAGGCTTCCTTCTGGGATGACAGCCATGCAGACCAATTTGATGCAGTGTACGGCGTATGGTCTGAGGACTGACAGGCTGACCCCCACCCCTTCAACCTCTGCAGCAATGCTGGCAGCACTCATACGTCTATTTCCCAAAGACAACCTCTGGATATGACGCTGAGCACGTGCACTCAACTTCTTGGCGAGGCCTGTTCTGAGTGGAACCTGTCCAGTTAAACCACTGTATGGTCTTGGCCACCGTGCTACAGCTCAGTTTCAGGGTCTTGGCAATCTTCTTATAGCCCAGGCCATCTTTATGTAGAGCAACAATTATTTTTTTCAGATCCTCAGAGAGTTCTTTGCCATGAGGTGCCATGTTGAACTTCCAGTGACCAGTCAGTATAATGGAGTGTGAGAGCGATGACACCAAATTTAACACACCTGCTCCCCATTCACACCTGAGACCTTGTAACACTAACGAGCCACATGACACCAGGGAGGGAAAATGGCTAATTGGGCCCAATTTGGACATTTTCACTTCGGGGTCTACCCACTTTTGTTGCCAGCGGTTTAGAATTAATGGCTGTGTGTTGAGTTATTTTGAGGGGACAGCAAATTTACACTGTTATACAAACTTTACACTCACTACTTTACATTGTAGCAAAGTCATGTCTTCAGTGTTGTCACATGAAAAGATATTCTCAAATATTTACAAAAATGTGGGGGTGTACTCACTTTAGTGATATACTGTATATGTTGAAGAGGGTGGGGCTGTGTTGTCCCCCAGAAGTGGTTTGGTTCTATGTGTTCTTCAATTACTTTGAGCTGACTGCTGAAGTGCTGCCCCTTCTTTTGCCTTAGTATATTTCTGTAGTGTTTTAATGTTTCATCATAGTGAAGACGTAGGCTCAGGTTTTCTGGGTCTCTGTTTTTGAACATATAGGTTTCTACATTTCTTTCTTAGGTTTTTGCCTTCTTCATCAAACCATTTGTCATTGTTGTTCATTTTCTTAGGTTGTCTGCTTGGAATTGTTATATTTGATAGGGAAGTTGAAAGGTCAAATATACAGTTTAGGCTTTCTACTACAGGTTTACACCTTCACTATTGCAGTGAAATGTTTTGTCCAGGAAGTTGTCTAAGAGGGATTACATTTTTGTTTGCCAGTTGTTTTTTGGTAGGTTTCTACTCTACTTTCCTTCCATCTATAACATTTTGTAATGGTGTGCAGTTTGTTCAGCTTTGATGCCTCATGTTGAGTATTGCTCTGTTCAAGTAGACTGTAATTTTGCTATGATCTGATAGGGGTGTCAGTGGGCTGACTGTGAACGCACTGAGACTCTGGTTGAGTTAGGTAATAAAGTAGTCTACAGTACTATTGCCAAGGGATGAGTTGTAAGTGTACCTACCGAAGGAGTCCCTTCGAAACCTATCAGACCCAGCGTGCGATAGAGTTGCAGGATTTGTGACCTGTTTTTGTTGGTTGTTTTGTCATAGTTGTGTCTAGAGGGGCATATTGGGAGGGAATGCTGTCACTTCGAGGTAGGTGTTTGCCCCCCTGTGTGCTGAGAGTGTCAGGTCCCTGACTGGTTCTGGTGTTTTACGTCGTCACAGACTAGAACATGAACATGGTTGATCTCCCCCTCTAGGATGGAGAAGCTGTTGTCATTAAATCATGGGGATTCTAGTGGGGGTATACAAGTAGCACACAGGAGGACATTTTTCTCTGTTATTTCAAACCAGATCTAAAATGCTCCTGTTTTGATTAATTCAATAGAGTTGGCTCGGTTTTATTCTACACCCAATTAGCATACTTCCTGAGTCTCTTCCCCTTTTCACTCCTGGTAGTTTAGTGGATGGGACTACCAGTTCTCTGTAACCTAGAGGGCAACCAGTGGGTCTGTCTCCTCTATACCATGTTTCTTGTAGGATGACAATGTCTGTATTTCTGATGTCTTTGGTGAAGTCTGGGTTCCTGCTCTTTAGGTCAAAGGCAGATGACCTCAGACCTTGGATATTCTAGCATGATATAGTAAAAGCTTTGTGTTCCATAGTGTCCAGTGTTGTGCTTTGTGTGGTTACGCCTCAGACTAATAGGGGTGAGCAGAACATACTGGGCACCTGATACATGGCTCTTTGGTCGCTGAATGGGACTTGGGCGGTTGTAGGAGTGGGGGTTGGGCCTATTGCTCTGCTCACGGCCTTGTCGTCTGTCTGTCGCTCTCTCTCAGGTGTTTTACGGTACTTCTAAAGACAGCCAGTATGACGGTACTTCTAAAGACAGCCAGTATGACGGTACTTCTAAAGACAGCCAGTATGACGGTACTTCTAAAGACAGCCAGTATGACGGTACTTCTAAAGACAGCCAGTATGAGGGTACTTCTAAAGACAGCCAGTATGACGGTACTTCTGAATACAGCCAGTATGACGGTACTTCTAAAGACAGCCAGTATGACGGTACTTCTAAAGACAGCCAGTATGACGGTACTTCTAAAGACAGCCAGTATGACGGTACTTCTAAAGACAGCCAGTATGACGGTACTTCTAAAGACAGCCAGTATGACGGTACTTCTAAAGACAGCCAGTATGACGGTACTTCAAAAGACAGCCAGTATGACAGTACTTCAAAAGACAGCCAGTATGAAGGTACTTCTAAAGACAGCCAGTATGACGGTACTTCTAAAGACAGCCAGTATGACGGTACTTCTAAAGACAGCCAGTATGACGGTACTTCTAAAGACAGCCAGTATGACGGTACTTCTAAAGACAGCCAGTATGACGGTACTTCAAAAGACAGCCAGTATGACGGTACTTCAAAAGACAGCCAGTATGACGGTACTTCAAAAGACAGCCAGTATGACGGTACTTCTAAAGACAGCCAGTATGACGGTACTTCAAAAGACAGCCAGTATGACGGTACTTCTAAAGACAGCCAGTATGACGGTACTTCTAAAGACAGCCAGTATGAGGGTACTTCTAAAGACAGACAGTATGCCTAACGTTCAGAGAGGAAGAAAGAGATGAGAGAAAGCCAGCTAGTCTTAGCAGGTGCACGGTTTCCCTTGAGTCATACTTGAACAGGGAGGGATGGAAACATACAATTATGAAACTACGGAAGCTATGTTGAATACATTTTCTTGTTCCAAAAGTCATGAAATGTTCAGAGAACATTGAGTGGAGTTAATGCTTCCTATACATGTATAAACATGAAAATGGGCAAAAATGGAGTTAAAAGGTTTTCATCCAACAGCGACGACATGCACACACACGCACACACACGCATGCACTCATACAAAAACATAATACACACACACAAATTCTGAGAATTCAGTGGATTGTTATACTGTATGGGACATTATTGTCCAGGAGTTAACAATGCATTGTATTACTATGTGATGTCCTCAGAGAGCATCATAATGCTTTCTGTTGAAACCTCAATGACCAAAGTCTTTCTGGATACGGCGGTCTTGGTGGTGGCAGTGTGAGGGGGGGGAGAGCGGTGAGGGGAGAGGGGTGGAAGGCAGGGGAGGGAGGGAGGAGATGTAGAGGAGGATGGGAGAGTAGAATGGAGGGAAAGATAGAGGAGATGGAGAATGGAGGGAGGTGGGGATGGGGGAGAGGGAGGTGTAGGAGGGGCAGGTGATGAGGGGGTGAGGTGTGGTGGGCGAGAGAGGAAGAGGTAGAGGAGGGTGACGAGAGTGCCATACTGAATGCTGTGTGTTGTAGAATGTAATGATGTTGTGTGGGTGGAGGAGGGTGGGTCATTAGAGGCTGCGGTATGGGGACAGGAGGATGAGGAGGGGGGAGCTTGGGGGTAGAGTGTGTCTGTAAGAGCTGTGTTTGTACGGGGTGTGCGTCTAGCTTTAGAGAGGTATTTAGGAAAGTGGAGTGTATGTTTTTGTCTTGAGTCTGTGCCACATGTGTATGAGTGAGTGTGGGGTGTGTGTATGGCTCTGGAGAGGGGGTATGGTGTGTGTGTGTCCCTGTCCCCTGTAGCAGTCTCTGCATGTGCTCTCGTGCCTGCTCCTGCAGACAGCGATACTTGCCCATCTCTTCAGCGCTGAAGCTGATTGGCTGTTGAGCCAGAGGAGGGGAGGGGCCATGTGACCACTGACCTCTGTGAGGTAACGTTAGGGCAGGATATGAGGTCACAGCAGGATGTGATGTCAGGGAAGGACAGGACGTGTCCTCTCCAGTTTTCTCAGGGCTCGGAGACAAGAGGGGTTGAGGGCACAGTCGACCACTTTGGACCGCTCCATTCTTCATACTCTCCTTCCCTTGGTTGTGGTCCTTGTCCTGTGTCTGGACCTGGTCTTGATTGTGGTCATGTTTCTCTGTTTGGTCAGGGCCCTCCCTCTTTCTTTCTGCCCCTCGTCTCCTAGTTCCTCTCCTAATTGCTGGTAGTTTCCCGATAAGTGGCAGTAGCATAGTTCTGCTGGGGTTCTCCTCTCTGGGCTTTGGGGGGGCTTTGGGCACTCTGTCTGAGAGACATGTAGGCTGTGCTGTGGGTTTGGGGCCCCTGTCCTGTGGATGGGCGGTATCAGTGCTGGGCAGAAGTCGAGGAGGAGTAGGTTTGAGGCTGGGGGCTTGGGGTTTCTCCTCGGTGGGTGAGGGACATGGTGCTCGCCTGGGCACCCCTGTTGTTTTTCTCCCAGTCAGGTTGAGTCTTGAGTGGGTACTAAAGCTACTCCACCCCCCACTCAGGTCTGACACACTGGTGCTGCTGCTACAGAAGCCAGGGCTGGGCTGTCGGGGTAGCCAGTCAGGGCTAGAATCAGGCCAGGGGCTGGAGATGGGGCATCTGGTAACCTGCACACTGGGAACAGACTGGGAACCAGGACTGCGGCTGTGTCTATGGTCAGGGCATCTGGTTGCCCAGTCCCAGCTAAAACTATCAGGTCTGGGGCTAGGTCGTGATCCCTTCTCCCACCTGCTCCAGCTCTCTCTACCTTCAGTGGACCTCTGTCTCTCCCAGTTGTCATCCCAGCTGTATCTGTCCTCCCTGCAGTATGTCCCCCTGTCCTCCCAACTGTCACTGCTGCCCCATGTACATCTGTCTGGGCTTGATTCTACTGGTCCTCTGTTCCAGACTTCTCCCTCCCCAGGACTAGACCTCCATCCCCTGAAACCCTCCAGAGTTCTGTGACTGGGGGTCGAGAGATACCCCTGCCAGCCCCCTCCACTGACTCCTCCAGGGCTGGATAACCTGCTTACCCAACCCTGCCTCCTACTCCCCCAATCTCTGTTCCCTCTCTCCCTACCACTTTCCCGACAGCCTCTACTCCCTCCATCCCAGCTCTGCCTCCTTCCACTCTTTGTTCTTTCCCACTCCTCACTCTCTGACCACTTCCTACTCATGTATTTCCTGTTTCTGTGGATGTATTTACTCTTCCTCACTGGGCTACAGGAAATATTACTACCATGGATGTTGTCATGGCGACTGTAGACTGGGTAGCCCCCGCTGCAACCGTGGAGACCACCATATGCCACTGGGAGGTTGTGAGCCTTTTCCCAGGGCGACCCGGAAGTAGAACACAGAGAGGAGTCTGAACTCCAGTAGAAAGGCCATCCCTGCCTTTCTCCTCTCTCCACCTCTCCATATCTCTCTCTCTTTATCTCTCTATACAGCTGAGACTCTCTGTGACTCTCTGTGACTCTTGGTGCTGTGTTGAACAGGGAGGCAGAGTTATAGTTATAGTGATGTTGGTCTCTACTGTGACTCCTGTGAGGCCTCTGTCTGTCAGAGCAGGGCACAGACTCCGAGTCACACTCCCCCAGCAGGCACAGAGTCCCACCCCTCTTCCTCTTCCCCCTCCTCCTCTTCCCCCCTGCCTTTCTTCTCCTCTTTCCACCTGTCTCTCTCTCCCGCTCTATTTCCCTGTCTCCTTCTCCCCCTCTGTCTCTCTCACATCTCCTCTTTCCGCCCCACCAGGTGGAAACAGAGGTTATGACGCTCCTAAGACGCTGCCGCTCTCCCTCGCACTCGTTTGACGTCCCATTGTACCTTTCCCCTCTCCTCCTCTTCTTCTTTGTGCTGTCGTTTAAATTTCGGCATGACACATCTGTCGAAGTGCTTACTGAACCGCCCACGGAGTATGTGCGTGAGCTGGCAGTGTGCGTACACACACATCTAACCTCGTTTGCACACACACAAACGGCAGCGCAAGGCTGGATGACAGCCTCTAATTTAGGCCTGGGGGTTCTGACGGCTCGATCTCTCTCCTGTCTCACATGTCCTCCTAATCTGCCTCTTTGGAGATTGTGGGGGTTTGTGTGTGTGTTGTCACCGCGAAGGGGGTCACCATTCCCGAAAAGGGGGTGGTGCCATCTGAACCCAGATTCACCTCCACTCCCTGGCACTGTTGCTTCTGCCTGGAAGGCTGCTGTCACTCCATGTGCTTCTGTCTTCTCCACAACGTGACAGGATGATGAGTGTTTGGCTCCCTCATCTGTCCCGCCTGTCTCTGTATATAGATCTGTATTGGATTCTACATTTTCTGTGTCCTGAGGAGGAGGCTGGGAGCTAGAGAACATGAGGGAGTCGGACTCCTCTGTGTGTTTCTCTGTCTCCTGCTGGCTTGCTGAGTGGTTACAGTGTGACTTGGTTTGACTGTGGTTGTGTTCAGGGTTACAGTGTAGTGGGTTGGTGTGGCGTTGCCAGTGTGTGGGCTTACAGCTGTAGGAGAGGTGGGGTTTGGCTGTGGTAAACTGCAGCAGTTCTGCTGGCCATCTCAGACGGGTGGATCCGTCTCTGGCAACCACATGGAGATAGGAGTCAGACATAGGAGTCTGATTCAACTCATGGCCTTCTTGTCTGTGCTCTGTACCCCTGTTCCTTTCCTCCCTCTCTTCCCCCTCCTCCCTCTTATCTTCTGTCCCGTGTACATGGCTCTGGTCTGTTTCTCTCCGTCTGGCATTATGGGTAGAACAGCCTGGGTCATGGCTAGCAGAGAACCTGTCTCTCTCCTCCCCTCCTCTCTTCTCTCTTCTCTCCTCCCCCTCTTCCCCACCTGGGGGTTCTGTCTTGTTTCCGGGGTGAAGGCTGTTGGTTGGTTGCCCTACTAACAGGTTGTCTGGGTGATGCAGCCATAGTTCATCTCCTCCCCTTCCCTTCTCCTTCATCTGCCCTCCTCCTCCTCCTCTCCCCTCCTCCTCTTGCTGGTCTGAGAAGACGGAGGCAGATGGCTCTAGTCTTGGGCCCCTCCTGGAGAAACAGAAGGAGACCCCCACCCTTCCTCTGTCTCTGCCCCATGGAAAGGCAGGGTCCTGGGGAGAGTTGTTCAGGCGAGGCTGATGATCCTCCAGAGAAGATCCACATCTGGAAAGCAAGGCTAGGGAACGGGAGGCTTGGAAGGGCCCTCCAGGGAAGATGGGTATGTGGGTAGGATCCTCTGGCTGCTCGGGCTGGGAGGGGGAGAGAGGCTTGGTCTGGAGATGGGGGGAGTCCTTTCCCTGGAGGCTGAGCGGGATGGTCTGGGGCTGGGTTGGAGGAAGGGTAACAGCGGGTCGCTGGGAGTTCCCTGTGGTTTGGATTAACCCTGTTTGGGTCAAGGGGACATAGTGGTCCCCTGGTTTGTAGTCTCTCTCTCCACAGTGTCTCTCTGAATGCTGGATCTCAGCTCTCACTGTCCCTTGGAACCTAACAACCTGGCCCGGTACCCTGGTGCAAAAGAGAGGAGAGGTGGAGACGAGAGGATAGCAGAGAACAGAATGAATATAAAATTGTGAACATGTGAAACACTGTCCATATTATGCAGTTTACTGTGAGTGTTCATGTTATATTAACTCAGCCTGTGCTTACAGTATCTAGGCCAGCTCTTACATCCATCACTCTGAGGAATAGAGAAACTGACAGAGTGTATGCACGTGAGCGTATGTGGACAGTTTGTGTGTATCATAGAGATTTCCCTGCAGTGCGCTTGGAAAGCAGGTCTCTACACACACACACCATCTTACCTGTGTGTCTGTTGTCGTAGCAGTGCTAGTTGGTGCAGGCGTCTCAGAGCTCTCTCCTGCTTGCGGTCGTCCTTCCACGACTTAGACGCAACGTTCCGAGCAAACTCCCTCTGCTTCAATTCCTTCAGTCTCTACAAGGAGGAGAGGAGAGGGTCAGAGTATATGTGTGTGTGTGTGTGTGTGTGTGTGTGTGTGTGTGTGTGTGTGTGTGTGTGTGTGTGTGTGTGTGTGTGTGTGTGTGTGTGTGTGTGTGTGTGTGTGTGTGTGTGTGTGTGTGTGTGTGTTGTGTGGAAACTATTTCAGCTCCCTCCATCTCTGGGAAGAACCATCTCTGAGTGTGAATTGTCCATCAATCAAAAGTGTGTGTCTACAGACTCATTCAACTCTGATGGAGAGAAACATGTTGTTTCTACATGGTCTGCCATAGAAACTGTATGACAGGGAGAATGGTGATGATTGAGTACTGACAGTGTTATAAGCCTAATGATGATGAGTGTTGCAGTCTGTCAGATTGTCATCTCTCAGCAGGCTGCAGTGTATCAACCCTTCAATCATCAGCCTAAATGCCAGCAACCATCTGTCACATTAATATGGACTTCATCATAAGAGGATCATTTAGGAAACTTACTTCATTACGCAAATCTCAGTGATAAGCCTGCTTATTGAAATCTTACATTGAAGACATTGACTGGAGTATGGCAGGGAGATGATGTTACTAATAGAAACTACAGACCACTGATTGGATAAATAAAGCATAAACAGAACTAGAGGAACTGCATTGGAAGGCCCAAAAATCCCTCTAACCTAGAACTCACCTCTAACTCCCTAGAACTCCTAAGATCACAGCAAGCACCATCTCATCAGTACTGAGAAACAGACCACTGTGTGGGTCTCCTCTCCATCAGTCTGCTCCTTCAGGCGTGCCAGCTCTTTCAGGGAAATAGTGATTCATGTCTCTTTCTCTCTTTCTCTGCCTTCCTTTGTTAATAATTTTTCATCCTGCCTTTATCTGCACTTGGCAGGTAGAGGTATATATATGTGTGATGTGTGTGTGTCAGTGTGTCTGTCTTCAGGCTGTAGAAGGATGTAAAGGTGTCTGACAATAGCTGCATCAGTCTCCTCTATTCTATCAGCCTCTCTCTCCTCTCCTTATTTAACTTAATTTAACTAGGCAAGTCAGTTAAGAACAAATTCTTATTTTCAATGAAGGCCTAGGAACAGTGGGTAAACTGCCTGTTCAGGGGCAGAACGACAGATTTGTACCTTGTCAGCTCGGGGCTTTGAACTTGCAACCATTTCGGTTACTCGTCCAACGCTCTAACCACTAGGCTACCCTGCCGCTGTCTCCCTTCCCTCTTTCCCCATCTCCCTCCCTCTCTCTTTCTCTCACTCTCTCTCACTCTCACTCTCATTAGTTGATCATATTTACACCTAACTTAGCATCTAGGAGTCTCCATCATTTTATCTAGCCGCTAACTATCTATCCCAACAGCTGATTATTTCCTGCATCTCTGCCTGACATGTCGTTCAGTCAAACCTTCCCTCCTCTCTTCCGTCTTTCTCTCTCTCCTTCCCTCCTTACTCTTTCTACCCCTCCCCTCTCACTCTCCTCTCTTGCTATCATGAAATCACACACACAGTAAACCCTAAGGGCACATCTTGACACACTCAAATGAGCATGCATTTATTCATGCACACTCTCACCATCACACCTCCCGTGGCTGCTAATCAATGTCAGATAAGTTCATCCCGCTAATCCAGGAAAACACGCACGCACGCACGCACGCACGCACGCACGCACGCACGCACGCACGCACGCACGCACGCACGCACGCACGCACGCACGCACGCACGCACGCACACACACACACACACACACACACACACACACACACACACACACACACGCGTTGACAGTTTTCAGGTTAATCTGTAGTGAGCAGACCACAAACGAGTGTTTCTGTGTGTTATCACTCACTACTTAACATCCCACTGTCAGCTCACTGTAGACGGCTTTGATGTGCTCTACTGCTGCTGTGTGTGTGTGTGTGTGTGTGTGGGGGGTGTGTGTTTCAGTACATGCGTGCATGTCTACACTGGTGTATTCATGTGTGCGTGCCTGCGTACGTGTGTGTGTGTGTGTGTGTGTGTAGGTAGCGTACAGTGAGGAGCTTTGAGTCTTTGATGCCAAATGCTGGTATGTGAGAAATATGAATCATATTCCTACTCAGATGCATACATAATACATAACTCTCTATCCGTGTGTATGTGGACATGATTAACTATACTTGTTGGACCAGAACTCCCCACAAGAATAGTAAACAAACAAGCACTTGACCAACTGGGGACATGTGTTAGTCCCCACAAGGTCAAATGCTATTTCTCGGCGGTTTAGGGTTAAGGTTAGAATTAGGTTTAAGGTTAGGGTTAGGAGCTAGTGTTAGTTTTAGGGTCAGGGTTAGGAGCTAGGGTTGGGTTAGGGTTAGGGAAAATAAGATTCTCCACAAGGTTAGTTGTAGAAGAATGTGTGTGTGTGTGTGTGTGTGTGTGTGTGTGTGTGTGTGTGTGTGTGTGTGTGTGTGTGTGCGTGCGTGCGTGCGTGCGTGCGTGCGTGCGTGTGTGTGACAGGATGTATGTCAATCATAGAGGGAGCGGATCTGTCAGTGACTGGACCACCCGAGAGTAGAGGAGTGAAGAGGGAATAGAAGGAAAAATTATATTTGTCACATGCGCCGAATACAACAGGTGTAGACATTACAGTGGAATGCTTAAGAGCCCCTTTCCAGCAATGCATAGTTAAAAAGTAAGAAAAAAATCTAATCTAATTACATTTATTAAAAACGTAAAGCAGATATGTCTTCAGTATATAAGTATTCAACCCCTTTGTTATGACAAGCCTAAATAAGTCCAGGAGTAAAACATGTGCTTAACAAGTCACATAAAAACTTGCATGGACTATAGTGTTTAACATGATTTCTGAATGACTCACACGTACAATTATCTGTAAGGTCCCTCAGTTGAGCAGTGAATTTCAAACCCAGATTCAACCACAAAGACCAGGGAGGTTTTCAATGCCTCGCAAAGAAGGACACCTATTGGTGGATGGGTAAAAGAAAATCAGACATTGAATATCCCTTTGAACATGGTGAAGTTATTAATTATACTTTGGATGGTGTATCAATACACCCAGTCACTACAACGATACAGGGGTCCTTCCTAACTCAGTTGCTAGAGAGGAAGGAAACCGCTCAGGGATTTCACCATGAGGCCAACGATGACTTTAAAACAGTTAGTGTTTAATGGCTACAACATTGTAGTTACTCCACAATACTAATCTAAATGACAGAGTGAGAAGGAAGCCCGTACAGAATAAAAATATTCCAAAACATGCATCCTGTTTGCAATAAGGCACTAAAGTAAAACTGCAAGAAATCTGGCAAAGAAATTAACTTTATGTCCTGAATACAAACCGTTATGTTTGGGGCAAATCCAACACAACACATTACTTTCCATATTTTTAAGCATAGTGGTGGCTGCATAATCGTTAAGGACTGGGATGTTTTTTAGGATGAAAAAGAAACAGAATGGAGCTAAGCACAGGTAAAATCCTAGAGAAAAACCTGCTTCAGTCTGCTTTTCACAAGACACTTGATGAAAAGCAGCTTTCAGCAGGACAATAACCTAAAACACAAATCTACATTGGCGTTGCTTACCAGGAAGACAGTGAATGTTCCTGAGTGGCCTAGTTACAGTTTTGACTTAAATCTGCTTGAAAAGGAGATGATTGTGGACTTCAGGAAACAGCAGAGGGAACACCCCCCTATCCACATCGATGGAACAGTAGTGGAGAGGGTAGCAAGTTTTAAGTTCCTCGGCATACACATCACAGACAAACTGAATTGGTCCACTCACACAGACAGCATCGTGAAGAAGGCGCAGCAGCGCCTCTTCAACCTCAGGAGGCTGAAGAAATTCGGCTTGTCACCAAAAGCACTCACAAACTTCTACAGATGCACAATCGAGAGCATCCTGGCGGGCTGTATCACCGCCTGGTACGGCAACTGCTCCGCCCTCAACCGTAAGGCTCTCCAGAGGGTAGTGAGGTCTGCACAACGCATCACCGGGGGCAAACTACCTGCCCTCCAGGACACCTACACCACCCGATGTTACAGGAAGGCCATAAAGATCATCAAGGACATCAACCACCCGAGCCACTGCCTGTTCACCCCGCTATCATCCAGAAGGCGAGGTCAGTACAGGTGCATCAAAGCTGGGACCGAGAGACTGAAAAACAGCTTCTATCTCAAGGCCATCAGACTGTTAAACAGCCACCACTAACATTGAGTGGCTGCTGCCAACACACTGACACAACTCCAGCCACTTTAATAATGGGAATTGATGGGAAATGATGTAAATATATCACTAGCCACTTTAAACAATGCTACCTTATATAATGTTACATACCCTACATTATTCATCTCATATGCATACGTATATACTGTACTCTATATCATCGACTACATCCTTATGTAATACATGTATCACTAGCCACTTTAACTATGCCACTTTGTTTACATACACATCTCATATGTATATACTGTACTCGATACCATCTACTGTATCTTGCCTATGCTGCTCTGTACCATCACTCATTCATATATCTTTATGTACATATTCTTTATCCCCTTACACTGTGTATAAGACAGTCGTTTTGGAATTGTTAGTTAAATTACTTGTTGGTTATTACTGCATTGTCGGAACTAGAAGCACAAGCATTTTGCTACACTCGCATTAACATCTGCTAACCATGTGTATGTGACAAATAAAATTTGATTTGATTTGAAATCTATAACAAGACTTGAAAATGAATTTGACAGAGCTTGAAGAATTTTGAAAAGAATAATGGGCAAATATTGTACAATCCAGGTGTGCTAAGCTCTTAGAGACTTACCCAGAAAGACTCACAGCTGTAATCGCTGATAAAGGTGATTCAAACATGCATTGACTCAGGGGTGTGAATACTTATGTTAATGAGATATTTGCAAACACTGCTAAAAACATGTTTTCATTTTGTCATATGGAGTATTGTGTGTAGATGGGGGACACAAAAAAATATTTAATCCATTTTAAATTCAGGCTGTAGCACAACAAAATGTGGAATAAGTCAAGGGGTATGAATTCTTTCTGAAGGCACTGTAGGTAGAGGTAAAAGTGACTAGGTATGCAGGATAGATAATAAACAGAGTAGCAGCAGCGTATGTGAAGAGCGTGAAAGTGTGTCTGAGTGAGTGTGTGTGTATGTGGCGTCAATATGCATGTGCTTGTGTATGTGTGTGTTGGAGTGTCAGTGTAGTGTGTGCGAGTGTGTGGGTATAGTCCAGTGAGTATGCATAGAGCCGGTGAAAGGTAGCCAATGCAAATAGTCCAAGTAGCATGTGCCGCAGTCTTATTGCTTGAGGGTTAGAAGCGGATCAATAGCCTTTTGGTCCCAAACTTGTCGCTCCAGTACCGCTTGCCATGCATCTATGACTTGGGTGGCTGAATTCTTTGACAATTTTTATGGCCTTCCTCTGACACCGCCTGCTATAGAGGTCCTGGATGGCAGGAAGCTCGGCCCCAGTAATGTACTGGGTCGTATGCACTACACTCTGTTGCGCCTTACTGTCGGATGCCAAGCAGTTGCCATACCAAGCGGTGATGCAGCTAGTCTTGCAGCTGTATAATTGTTTGAGGATTTGAGGGCCCATGCCAAAATTTGTTCAGCCTCCTGAGGGAGAAATGGCGTAGTTGTGCCCTCTTTACGACTGTATTGGTGTGTTTGGACCATGATAGGTCCTTAGTGTGGTGAACACCGAGGAACTTGAAGCTCTCGACCCAATCCACTACAGCCCATTCAATGTGAATGGGGGCGTGCTCGCCCCTCCGTTTCTTGTAGTCCACGATCAGCTCCTTTGTCTTGCTGACATTGAGGGACAGGTTGTTGTCTCGGCACCACACTGACCTCCTCCCTATAGGCTGTGTCATCGTTGTTGGTGCGTCGTGCCGTTGGCAATCTTAATTTATGGTGTTGGTGTTGGTGTTGGTGTTGGTGTCGTGTAGGGGCCCTGTGTTGAGGGTCAGCGTGGTGGATGTGTTGTTGCCTACCTTCACCATCTGGGGGCTGCCCGTCAGGAAGTCCAGGATCCAGTTGCAGGGGAAGGTGTTCAGTCCCATGGTCCTTAGCTTAGTGATGAGCTTGAAGGCACTATGGTCTTCAACGCTGAACTGTAGTCAATTAACAGCATTCTCACGTATTCTTAGCTCGTCTGGTAGGCTTGGGTCACTAGGCAGCTCATGGCTGGGTTTCCCTTTGTAATCCATGATAGTTTGCAAGCCCTGTCACATCCGACGAGCGTCAGAGATAGTATAGTAGGATTTGATCTTAGTCCTGAATTGATGCTTTGCCTGTTTGATGGTTTGTCCGAGGGCGTAGCAGGATTTCTTATACGCATCTGGATTAGTGTCCCGCTCTAGCCTTTAGCTCAGTGTATTTTAGCTTGTAAGCAGGAATCAGGAGGATATAGTTATGGTCAGATTTGCCAAATGGAGGGTGAGTTTGTATGTGTCTCTGTGTGTGGAGTAAAGGTAATATAGAGTTTTTCCGCCTCTAGTTTCACAGGTGACATGTTGGTAGACATAAGGTAAGATGGATTTCATTTTTCCTGCATTAAAATCATTGGCCACTAGGAGCTACACCTCTGGGTGAGAATTTTCGTGTTTGCTTAGGGCCCTATACAGCTCGTTGAGTGCGGACTTAGTGCCAGCATTGGTTTGTGGTGGTAAGTAGAGGGCTATGCAAATTATAGATGAAAACTCTTTCGGTAAATAGTATCATCTACAGTTTATCATGAGATATTCTAACTAATGCGAGCAGAACCTCGAGACCTCCTTAGTATTAGAGACCACACACCAGCTCTTGTTAACAAAGACACCACCCCCCCTAACCCCCGAGTTTATCCCACGCTGCCGTTCTGTCCTTCCGATGTATAGAAAAAACAGCTTGATTTAAATTTTCCATGTCCTTGTTCAGTCACAACTCAGAGAAACATAGGATATTACAGTTCTTCAGATCACGTTGATAAGATTGTCTTGAAAGGAGCTCCTCCAGTTTATTCTCCAGTGATTGCTGGTTCGAGGGAAGAGGTGGTTTACCCACTCGCCGATGTTGTCTTGTCAGGCATCCCGCACGCTGGTCTTTATAGCACCGCCTCTTCCATTTTGAGTGTCGGGATTTGGGCCTGGTCCGGGATGAGCGGTATGTCATTCGACCCGACTCATTGAAGTAGAAATCCTCATCCAAATTGATGTTAGTGATCGTTGTTCTGATGTCCGAAAGCTCTTTTCAGTCATAGGAAATGATGGCGGAAACATTATGTACAAAAGAAGTTAAGATCAGCTCAAAAAAAACACACACAAAATAGCACAATTGGTCAGGATCCCGTAAAACAGCTGTTATTCCCTCCAGCACCATAGGCCTGGAAAAAAGCACTAGAAAATAAGAGGTAAGGAGTGGAGAGGAAGGGTAATGACTCAACTTCAACAGTGAAGAGGCAACTCCGGGATGCTTCTTGGCAGATTTCCTCTGTCCAGTGTCTGGCCAATTCCATTAAAAATCAGCCCCTTTCCAGCTACAATAGTCATTTACAACAGTAACAATATCTACACTGTATTTCTGATCAATTTGATGTTATTTTAATGGACAAAAAAAACGGCTTTCCTTTCAAAAACAAGGACATTTATAAGTGATCCCAAACTTTGAAATGGTAGTGTGTGTGTATATATATATATATATATATATATATATATATATATATATATATATATATATATATATATATATATATTATTCATTACTAATTATTTGTAAAAAAAATAAAAATCTGAACATTAACCATGTGTGTTCTCTTGTTTTTTAAATATTTTTTTTTATCTCATTGACTAATTTATCAAGACCAGTCCCCATGCTGGTCTCAGAGCAGCGCGAAACAGTGATGAAATAGTTGACCACATGTCATTCAGTGACATTTATTCCCATAGTAATTCGTTTTGGATCCATAACAAAATAAACACCTGCATTACAATTACAATGCAGGGTTAATGATAAATGTATATATTTGTAGGGCTTGATGCATTTTTTTGTTGGGGCAAATCTGGTTTTAGTCTCGGTAAGATGGATTCACTGATGGTTGAAGAGGATCATCGATCGGCAAAGGCAATCAACATCGCTCTAATCATCGTCAGAAGACAGTTGAAGGAACTTGTGTGGACCGGTATTAAGGAAAGCACAAATACTGTACGGTTGATGGTTGATCCAACGTTTTGTGGTTTCATGAGGTTTGGAGTTAGAAACGTCAAACTTTAGAGTACTTAATACATTGCAAGTTGTGGGGGGTCACACCTACAGAGGTCGAACTACTACCCTTTCTAATGGTTGAAGAGACTATTGTCCTGCTAATAGCCCATCATAGAAACGTTGTTTGCAGAACAGCCTGCTACGCTTGTTTTCTCTCCCGGTTTTTAGATGGAGAGAAACCAAAATCCCACGGTGAAAACATGTTTTCAATATGCCTCCAGGGCCAACAGAGAAGTTCCTTACTTTCCCCCACCTTCCACTTGCCTCTTCACAAACTGGGTCAAGACGCCAGCACAGTAAGTAGACCTTTATGTAGTAAAATACGTTTAAATTAACAAGACCTACAACACTTTTAACAGCACAGTGCTCAACACTAGTTCGGCTCATGTCGCCTACGGTAGGCCTACAGTATATCTACAAATATTTTAAAAATCTCTACATGTAGGTTTCCTGATTTAAACCCGATCGAACTTGTTGCAACTAAATCATCATGTTTGCCTGGCATGGATTGTGACTCCATCTCGTTCCTCGCCCTCTTCAACTCTGGCAATGCCGCCTGACTCTCGCCAATGACGTGACTCCGCCAATGACGTGACTCTCCGCCAATGACGTGACTCTCCGCCAATGACGTGACTCTCGCCAATGACGTGACTCTCCGCCAATGACGTGACTCTCCGCCAATGACGTGACTCTCCGCCAATGACGTGACTCTCCGCCAATGACGTGACTCTCCGCCAAGAATTACATTTAGATGATTGGAGGATTCTAAATTAACATCTAAGGGGCATTTTCCATTAGGGCAAATCTTGTCTGTGAGAATATCTAAGGGGCACTGCGTTCATCCACCTCTGGCCTGCTCGCCTCCCTACCACTGAGGAAGTACAGTTCCCGCTCAGCCCAGTCAAAACTGTTCGCTGCTCTGGCCCCCAATGGTGGAACAAACTCCCTCACGACGCCAGGACAGCGGAGTCAATCACCACCTTCCGGAGACACCTGAAACCCCACCTCTTCAAGGAATACCTAGGATAGGGTAAGTAATCCTTCTCACCCCCCTTCTCTCCCCCAACAAGATTTAGATGCAAGTGGCTGTTCCACTGGTTGTCATAAGGTGTATGCACCAATTTGTAAGTCGCTCTGGATAAGAGCGTCTGCTAAATGACTTAAATGTAAATGTAAATGTAATAATGCATGGTTAATAATAATAATAATAATAATCACTTTGTTTAAAAAATAATGATATTTTGGAGATTATTTCGTTTCAAATAACTGAAAGTGAGCGATTGTAATCTGAATAAATTGGAAAAAAGCCATTCTTGAACATGGGGTGAGACATTCTTACTAATTTGTAAATAAAGCCAGTTTGTTATTTAGAATGATTTATTTCTGTTTTTAGAGGAAGAGAAACCAAAAGCCCACCAACATTTTTTGGGGGGAAATCTTCAGTCCACATGTCAAGTGAAATTCCCCCATTGTATTTACCCAAGTTCTCTCTTAACTCCAGGACCACCGACAGTTTTTGTTGTTGTTGCCTGATGCAGGACTCTAGTGCCAGAGGAGACTCTCAGACTGAAAACACCTCCATTAATTGCCACAGTTTAGACTACCAATAGATCAGCATGCTAACCCTCCTTGTGATAGTGTGTTGCGATAACAGAATGCCACCATCTACCACAAATGGTCGCGGCATAAAAGAACAACAGTACGTAATCAGTGTGTAACGTGTTTCTGTAGTGTTATACAATCCCAACATGTTTATTTCACAAGGAAGAACAGACGTGTCTTTTTTCCTGAAAGGATGTTAAAAGAAGAACAGACGTGTCTTTATAGCGGCAGCCTCTGAATCACAAATAGGCTACATTAACTGGTCTCTACATTACAGCTCGAAAACTGGTGTGTGTCTTTATGTGTGTGTGTGTGTGTGTGTGTGTGTGTGTGTGTGTGTGTGTGTGTGTGTGTGTGTGTGTGTGTGTGTGTGTGTGTGTGTGTGTGTGTGTGTGTGTGTGTGTGTGTGTGTGCGTGCGTGCGTGCGTGCGTGCGTGCGTGCGTGCGTGCGTGCGTGCGTGCGTGTGTGGGGGTACAACACCCATGGCTAAAGTCTCTCTGCCGCTCCTATAGCTCGTTTCATGTCTTTGCCGCTGGCGACAACAAAGCCTTAACTCTGGGCTGCTGTAATTCATGTTCAGAACAATGACAACTACGCAACAGCTTTATGTTTATTTTACATTCCTCTGTGTGGGATGAGACGGGAAGACTTGTTTTGTGTGTGTGTGAGGGGAGGTTTTGCGTGTTTTTGTGTGTGTTTGTTACCTGTCTGTGTGCGTGGTCATAGGAGTTGATGTGGTTGTCATACTCCTGGTGTCTCAGGTACTGTTTCTCACACAGCTGGCAGAAGAAACTCGACTTCCCATCATCTTCCACTGTACCTGCTGCACTCTCACCATGATCCTATAGAGAGAGAGAGCGAAAGAGAGAGAGAGACAGAGGGACAGAGAGAGAACATTTGTGGAGAGATAGAGATGGAGTGAGAGATAAAGAGAGAAGGTGTAGAACGTGGGAAAGAGAGATGTTAGTTATGCTATCACAGATGTCAACTCCAGATGTTCTGTCCTCAGTGGGGTTTATGGAAAGCAGCAGGGTGGAGTGGGACAATTTCATCCTTCATAACACTACGTTAAACCTTCATAACGCTACATTAGATCTTCATGTCACTACGTTAAAGCAGACTTGTGTTGGTGTGGTTGATCTTGATCTAAGAGAGAAGACATAGGCCAGCTTAGGACACAATCAAAAACTTCTCACCCGCCTAACCCCCCTCACACACACACCCAGTCATGCGTCTAGAGTGACTTGACGTGAGTGGGTTTTCTCAGCGGCCACCCCTTAGGACACAAACAGCTGTCTATGTGTGGGTGTGTTGGTGTGTGGGTGAGGGTGTGTCAGTGTGTTCACGCTCTGCAGCAGAATGTAATTTCCCTGAGGCTCGGAGCTGCCAATAAACACTACTGAATCCTGCTCCTACCCTGACATGATGGGAATTTAATTTGAGTCTCTCTCTCCCTCTCTCTTGCATTCCTTCCCTCTCTGTGCCCCTTTCTCCATTTCTGCCCATTCTGTCCTCCTGTTTCCCGCTCCTCTTCCCTCCCCTCTGCCTGTTTCCTCTACACTTCCGCACCCGTCTCTGCTTCCCTCCCCTCTTCCCCCTCTTTCTTATTCTCTCTCATTTTCTTCTGTAAGCTCTAGGTCATACAGTGACAGACTCCATCGGCCCCAATTTCCTCAGTAATATGCTTGAGCCAAGGAAAAGAGAAAGGAGGGAGGGAGGGAAGGAGGGGTGGTGATGGAGGACAGCACAAAGGGAGGGAGGGAGTAGTAGAGAGGGGGTGTTTGTGTTCAGGTAACATTAGAGCAGTGAAAATGTCAAAGTGACACTAATCTTTAGAGGCTGGAACATGCAGAGTTATAAAAAGGTGTGTGTGTACTGTATGTGGATGTATGTGTGTATATTTGTGCACTTGAGTGTGTGTGAGTGAGTGTGTACACTTGCATGTTTGTGTGTGTGTGTGAGTGAGTGTGTGCATATACATTTGAGTGAGTGAGTGAGTGAGTGAGTGAGTGAGTGAGTGAGTGAGTGAGTGAGTGAGTGAGTGAGTGAGTGAGTGAGTGAGTGAGTGTGAAAGCCCTCAGAAGAGAGAAATTATGATATTTTTGAGTCCGGGTTTTGGAAAGTAATCACTTAGCATCTGGCCACGCTTGGTAAAGTCAAATCACCTCTTTCTAGGCTGTTTTGACATGTCACCCTCTTCCTCTGAGCTAGGCATCTCTCCCAAGTGGAACATCAGCAGAAATGTGCCCATTGAAGTGATTGAGCAAATCTGGCCACATAATAATATGGCAATAGAACTTGGACAGAAATAACTTCAAGTTGGTTTGAGGCTTTAACATCTGCCCATGGATCTCTTTGGACACCCAAGTTAGTATGCTAAGCTAATGAGAGGTTGCTGAAAATACCTACATTGGTTGCTTGGCAACAGTTCAGGTACCCTGTAAGTGGAAACATCATCAAATAACATTGTTTTGGGGGTAAATTCTCCTTTAATTAAGGCTAGGGGTCCCGCTAGCGGGACAACTTCCGGTGAAACTGGAGGGCGCGCAATTCAAATAAATAATCATAAAAATTATGGATATTAAACATTTAGGTACATACAAATGTCTTATATCGGTTCAATTCTTGTTAATCTAACGGCACTGTCCAATTTACAGTAGGCTTTACCACCGAAAGCATGCCATGAGATTGTTTGAGGACGGCGCCCCACATCTAAATATTTTCCACCGGCACAGGTTTCATAAATTCACAAATAGCGATTAAATATTCACTTACTTTTTGAAAATCTTCCTCTGATTTGTCATCCAAAGGGTCCCAGCTACAACATGTAGTGTCATTTTGTTAGATAAAATCCTTCTATATATCCCAAAAAGTCAGTTAAATTGGCGCCATCGATTTGAGTAATCCACTTGTTCAACATGCAGAGAAAGGAATCCAAAAAGCTACCGCTAAACTTTGTTAAAACAAGTCAAAATATAATCCTCAGATACCCTAAAATGTAATTCAACTATAATATTTCATACTGAAAGAAGTATTTTCAAAATTAAGGCGATATTAACAGGTGCGCGTCCTCTTCATGGAACGCGCATAGACAGATTTCCAAGTCGGAGTCCCTGTACTAAAACTCATTATTCTTCCTCGTTTTGGAAGAAACAAGCCTGAAACCTTGAACAAAGACTACTGACACCTAGTGGAAGCCATAGGAATTGCACAATGGGAGCTAGATTTAATTTTTTCCCTATACGTTCCATTGGAAGAGCATGGGCTCTCGAAAAAAAACTATTCCGGTTGGGATTTCTCCTACCATATCTATTGTGTTATAGTCTCCTACATTATATTAAAATTTCTACAAACTTCAGAGTGTTTTCTTTTTTCCGATGGTACCAATTATATGCATATCCTGGTTTCAGGGCCTGAGCAACAGGCAGTTTACTTTGGGCACGTCAGTCAGGCGGAAATTGAGAAAAAAAGACCCTAGCCTGAAGAAGTTTGTAAGCTCAGTCAGTCCAACAAGCAGGAGGCTTATCTCCCACTGCCAACTCTCCAAACAATGTGCATGCTTGTTTGTTTGTATCTGTCTCCTAAGCACCTCCTCACACCTCTCTCGTCTGTCTGAGAAATTATGTTGAACCAGGGTGGTGTGCGTGTGTGTGTGTGTGCGCCGTTTGTTCAAAATCAAATCCAAATGAAAGTTTATTGATTGCAGACACAGATTTTCAGATGTTATCACAGGTGCAGTGAAAGGCTTGTGTTTCTAGCTCAAATAGTGCAGTAATACCAAGCAATAAAAAATATACAAACACATAATCCCCCCCATGTCATATATATATATATATATACACTGCTCAAAAAAATAAAGGGAACACTTAAACAACACAATGTAACTCCAAGTCAATCACACTTCTGTGAAATCAAACTGTCCACTTAGGAAGCAACACTGATTGACAATAAATGTCACATGCTGTTGTGCAAATGGAATAGGCAACAGGTGGAAATGATAGGCAATTAGCAAGACACCCCCAATAAAGGAGTGGTTCTGCAGGTGGTGACCACAGACCACTTCTCAGTTCCTATGCTTCCCGGCTGATGTTTTGCTCACTATTGAATGCTGGCAGTGCTTTCACTCTAGTGGTAGCATGAGACGGAGTCTACAACCCACACAAGTGGCTCAGATAGTGCAGCTCATCCAGGATGGGACATCAATGCGAGCTGTGGCAAGAAGGTTTGCTGTGTCTGTCAGCGTAGTGTCCAGAGCATGGAGGCGCAACCAGGAGACAGGCCAGTACATCAGGAGATGTGGAGGAGGCCGTAGGAGGGCAACAACCCAGCAGCAGGACCGCTACCTCCGCCTTTGTGCAAGGAGGAGCAGGAGGAGCACTGCCAGAGCCCTGCAGAATGACCGCCAGCAGGCCACAAATGTGCATGTGTCTGCTCAAACGGTCAGAAAAAGACTCCATGAGGGTGGTATGAGGGCCCGACGTCCACAGATGGGAGTTGTGCTTACAGCCCAACACCGTGCAGGACATTTGGCCTTTGCCAGAGAACACCAAGATTGGCAAATTCGCCACTGGCGCCCTGTGCTCTTCACAGATGAAAGCAGGTTCACACTGAGCACATGTGACAGACGTGACAGAGTCTGGAGACACCGTGGAGAACGTTCTGCTGCCTGCAACATCCTCCAGCATGACCGGTTTGGCAGTGGGTCAGTCATGGTGTGGGGTGGCATTTCTTTGGGGGGCTGCACAGCCCTCCATGTGCTCGCCAGAGGTAGCCTGACTGCCATTAGGTACCGAGATGAGATTCTCAGACCCCTTGTGAGACCATATGCTGGTGCGGTTGGCCCTGGGTTCCTCCTAATGCAAGACAATGCTAGACCTCATGTGGCTGGAGTGTGTCAGCAGTACCTGCAAGAGGAAGGCATTGATGCTATGGACTGGCCCGCCCATTCCCCAGACCTGAATCCAATTGAGCACATCTGGGACATCATGTCTCGCTCCATCCACCAACGCCACGTTGCACCACAGACTGTCCAGGAGTTGGCGGATGCTTTAGTCCAGGTCTGGGAGGAGATCCCTCAGGAGACCATCCGCCACCTCATCAGGAGCATGCCCAGGCGTTGTAGGGAGGTCACACACGTGGAGGCCACACACACTACTGAGCCTCATTTTGACTTGTTTTAAGGACATTACATAAACGTTGGATCAGCCTGTAGTGTAGTTTTTCACTTTAATTTTGAGTGTGACTCCAAATCCAGACCTCCATGGGTTGATACATTTGATTTGAGCAGTGTATATACAAATAATGGTGTGTATAGTGCCAGAACACTGCTGACAGCTCCTGTACATTAATCACTATTTTTCTGCGGTACACTCAAATTAGATGTTTCATTTTACATTATACGGTACACCTACAGTACACACACACCTCAGTTTGCCTCTGCTCCCTGCTGTAAAGTCTGCTTCCAACTCTCACTCTCAAACATGTAGATCCCCAGAACACAGCTCACTTTCCAGCTCACACTCTCAAATACCTAGATCCCCTGAACACAGCTCACTCTTCAGATCCCAATCACCTTAATTCTGATCACCTGTTCACACACCTGTATGTCATTATCACACACTATTTAGTTCAGTTCTTTGCACCCCATCACTGTGAGGTATTTTTTGTTTTGTGACACACGTCTTTCTGAGCTGGTTTTTCCTGTGATTTACTCCTCCCGTGTATGGTAGTTTTTGCCTGCCTCACTAATGAAGCCTTTTGCCTATTCCCTGCCTGTTCCTTAGCCTATCGGATTTCCTGTTATCAACCTATTGTCTGATCTCCTGGATGACGTTATTAACCTTTTCCATGCCTGTACTGTTGCCTTGTTGGACCCCCTGTGTATGACCTTCTGCCTGCCCCTGGACCCAGCTACCTGCCTCCTCCTGTGGTCCTTTACAATAAACACCTGCTGCGCCCTGCGCTTGAAACAAGCTCTTTGTCTCCCATCGTGTTCATTACACTTGCGAGTAGCCATCCCCAGACACACACACTCTGACAAGTTGACGTCTCGTCACTAAATTCATCCAGATGTCAATTTGCTGCTGCAGCGTAAACCTGTTTATAAATGATACATTTTTTCCCCAGTCCCCACAGAAAATGCAACAAAATGCCAATGCAAGGCCATCACTCTGCCATTCAGAAACTTATTCCAGTGTCTGCCTGCCAGCTGAAAACCTTTACGTGTGTGCGTGCATACGTGTGTAGGCTTCCTGCCCCTCCCCCTCTGAAGCATAGGTTACTGTAGCCTACTGATGTTACAAGCGTGATTCAGAAATTAAAGAGAGATTTTTAATTACAGAGAATGGATTAACTTTTTCAATGCTAGTTAATTAAGGATACTGTCAGTTTCCACATTGGATTTATTAACTACAAAAAGGTCAGACAAGTTGTTTTTTTATTCTGGTGCCCTTCTGCACACACAATTTGTTAGCCAGCTGGTTAGCTCTGGTCCAACGTTAAGCCAAATATCTGAAGTTCAAAGACATTCAAAGTACCTCCATAGAAGCCACTCCTCCGTAGGTATAATTCTATGGGCCTAATTCAGATAATGCATGTCATAACAAAATGACCAGTGCTTTCAGTTGTACATCTGACTAGGTATCTCCCCTTCCCTTTCCTTTCAAGCTAAACGTCCTCCTCGGCTCCTCCACCCTCTCTCGCTCTCTCCCCTCCCGCAAAATGTCAGTGGTATCTCGCACCCTACACTTGTCTGTCCATCGCGCATGTAAACAACCAAAGATCGCCCTTCTATATCCACCCTGATTGGTGAAGTAATTTATTGTTGAAATGAAAAAAGCTAAATGAAAAAATAAATGATTTCAGGGGTTTGTACTATATTTTTGGGTTATTTATTATGGATCCCGCTACTGTTCCTGGGGTTGAGCAAAATGAAGGCAGTTATACAATTTTAAACACATTTCACAACACATTAAGTGTGTGCCCTCTGGCCAATACTCTACTAACACATATCTACAGCCAAAATCCACGTGTGTGTAGTGCGTATGTTATCATGTGTGCATGTGCATGCATGTGTCTGTGCCTATGTGTGTCTCTTCACAGTCCCCACTGTTCCCTTAATGTTAGCTCTCAGTGTACATTTAAGGGCCAGCTGTGCTGCCCTGTTCTGGGCCAGTTGTTATGTCTCTCTTTGTGGCACCTGACCACACGACTGGATAGTAGTCCAGGTGAGACAAAATTAGGGCCTGCCTTGTTGATAGAGATAAGAAGGCAGAGCAGTGCTTGGACAGACCTCTCCCCATTTTAGCTACTGTTGCATCAATATGTTTTGGCCATGACAGTTTACAATCCAGGGTTACTCCAAGCAGTTTAGTCTCCTCAACTTGCTCAATTTCCACATTATTCATTACACTATTTATTTCAGGTTTAGGGTTTAGTGAATGATTTGTTCCAAATACAATGCTTTTAGTTTTCAAAAAATATTTAGGACTATCTTACTGCTGGCCACCCATTCTGAAACTGACTACAGCTCTTTGTTAAGTGTTGCAGTGATTTTGCTTGTTGCAGTAGCTGAGGTGTATAGTTTTGAGACACCAGCATATAGGTCATTAGGTCATTAGTAGGTCATAGGTCATTAGTAAAGATTGAAAAAAGTAAGGGGCCTAGACAGCTGCCCTGGGTAATGCCTAACTAACTAGATTATGTTGGAGAGGCTTCCATTAAAGAACACCCTCTGTGTTCTATTAGAAATGTAACTCTCAATCCACAATATAGCAGGGGATGTAAAGCCACAACACATACGTTTTTCCAACAGCAGATTATGATTGATAATGTCAAAAGCTGCACTGAAGTCTAAAAAACTGCTCCCACAGTCTTTTTAGTATCAATTTCTCTCAGCCAATCATCAGTCATTTGCGTAAGTTGAATGCCCTTCCCTATAAGCGTGCTGAACATCTTTCGTTAATTTGTATTGCTTTACTGGGAGGTTTATCAAAGGTAGACATGATATTTATGTTTGAGCTGATAGTGCAGGGTGAGCGACAGTGGACTTCCTACTAGGGCAAACCGCCTAAGTTCGAACAGTAGATCTCAGGTTCATAGGCACATGATAACTGCATACAATAGGATTGTAGGAGGCATTCAGAGGCATTCAGGGGAGTAAGAGTATAATTGACAGAGGCATTCAGGGGATTGACAGAGGCATTCAGGGGAGTAAGAGGTACATAAATGAGGTTACTTACATTATGACTGCCAACGGCCCTGGGACAATGTACATTTGCAGCAGCGCTATGTTGTCGGTAGGGATTATCTGAGCAGGGCTTGGGTCACAATTATGACACAGACACATCTTTGTTCCCGCCTGTCATTTCTGTTAGACATGTTGGTCACGCTTTGAGTGGTTTACATGCATGTTATGCGTGATTATGTCTGTGCTATAGACTGAGGTGACAGCTTAATTTTCTACTCCTCTGCTGTTCTCTCCTCTCCTCTTTCCCCCTATCCTATCCTCTCCTCTTCTCTCATCTCATATCATATCCTTTCATTGTCCCTGGTCACACAGAGTTTATCATATGGTCCAACCTTTAAAACAAATCCGTTTTGGCTAGCCACAGCAGTCAACTAGCTAGCTAGCTAAGTAGCTGTTTAGCTTTCCAGCACATGCACTAATTAGTTTGTAAACAATAACAAGCTAGTTAGCTTCCACATGTTCTTGTCAAACTGTCAATATAATAGCTAACAGGCAACACGATATGCCAAATAAGAATCTAAAAAACACTTGAGGGCAAATAAATTAGATCTGACCATTCAGATACGAATTGCATGGCCAGAAATCAGATTTGTAAGTGGCTTGAAATATCAGATTCCATGTGCTTTTTGGCTGTTCAGACTGCAGGAAAAAGAACAGATTCGAATCTGTATTTTAAAAAATTTATTTGAGTTACTTCTGTCACGCCTTGGTCTTAGTATTTTGTGTTTTCGTTATTTATTTTGGTCAGGCCAGCGTGTGACATGGGTTTATTTTGTTGTGTTTCGTATTGGGGTTTTAGTAGGCATTGGGAATGCGGCTGAGTAGGGGTGTCTAGCATAGGCTTGGCTGCCTGAGGCGGTTCTCAATCAGAGTCAGGTGATTCTCGTTGTCTCTGATTGGGAACCATATTTAGGTAGCCTAGGTTTCACTGTGTGTTTCGTGGGTGATTGTTCCTGTCTCTGTGTTTGTTGTCACAAGATCGGCTGTATTGGTTTTCGCGTTTCGTTTGTTGTTTTGTATATTTAAGTTATTTCATGTCTCGTTCATTTTCATTAAAGAACATGAGTAACCACCACGCCGCATTTTGGTCCGATTCTCGTTCTACAGACGAACACCGTTACAGAATCACCCACCACACCCGGACCGAGTGGCGTGGTAACAGGCAACAGCGACAGCAGAAGCAGTGAAAAGAGGAACGGACATGGGAGGATGAATTGTTGGGAGAAGGACCCTGGGATCAGCCTGGAGAATATCGCCGCCCCAAAGAAGAACTGGAGGCGGCGAGAGCTGAGAGGCGCTGGTATGAGGAGAAGCAACAGCGGCAGCAGGAGCAACAATATCGGGACTACACTACTTGGAAGGAAATAGACAGGTGGGCGGTCGACCCAGGGAGAGTGCCGGAGCCCGCCTGGGATTCGCTGGAGCAGTGCGAAGAGGGTTATAGGAGAATGGAGTTGGAGAGACAAGCACGACGGCGCAGAAGAAAGCCTGAGAGTCAGCCCCAAAAATGTATTGGGGGCCTCAGGGAGAGTGTGGCAGAGTCAGGAGTCAGACCTGAGCCAACTCTCCCTGTTTATCGTGAGGAGCCAAGGAGGAGACCAGAACCAGAGCCGGTGTCAGAGGTGAGCGAAGCAGAGACTGTGAAGGAGTTAATGGGGAAAGTGGAGGAGAGAGTAATGAGGGAGTTGCTAGTTTGGTGCTTTAGGTACGATATTTGTCCGACGGAGCGTGTCGGGGATTTGATGGCACCTGGGTCAGCGCTCCATACTCGTCCTGAGGTGCGTGTTAGTCGGCTGGTGAAAATTGTGCCAGCCTCACGCACTAGGCCTCCTATGTACCTACCTAGCCTTGCACGTCCTGTGCCAGCCCTGCTCTCAGGCTCTCCAGTACACCTTCACGGTCCGGTCCATCCTGTGCCACCTTCACACACCAGTCCTCCGGTGGCAGCTCCCCGCACCAGGCTTCCTGTGCGTGTCCTCGGTCCAGTACCACCATTTCCAGCACCACGCACCAGGCCTCCTGCGCTGCCGGAGTCTCCCGCATGTTCAGCGCTGCCAGAGCTGCCAGCCTGCATGGAGCAGCCTAAGCTGCCAGCCTGCAAGGAGTAGCCAGAGCTGCCAGCCTGCATGGAGCAGCCAGAGCTGTCAGTCTGCATGGAGCAGCCAGAGCTGTTAGTCTGCATGGTGCAGCCAGAGCTGTCAGTCTGCATGGTGCAGCCAGGGCTGTCAGTCTGCATGGAGCAGCCAGGGCTGTCAGTCTGCATGGAGCAGCCAGGGCTGCCAGTCTGCATGGAGCAGCCAGAGCTGTCAGTCTACATGGAACAGCCAGATCTGCCAGTCAGCCAGACTCTTCCAAATCTGCCAGTCAGCCAGACTCTTCC
The DNA here is from genome assembly GCF_023373465.1 of Oncorhynchus keta. NCBI lineage: Eukaryota > Metazoa > Chordata > Actinopteri > Salmoniformes > Salmonidae > Oncorhynchus > Oncorhynchus keta. Next base: position 15,247,947 of record NC_068451.1, read on the forward strand.
AGATCTTCCAGTCAGCCAGACTCTTCCAGATCTGCCAGTCAACCAGACTCTTCCAGATCCGCCAGCCAGCCAGGATCTGCCGGAGCCAACTACCTGCCTGAGCTTCCTCTCAGTGCAGTGCTTTCTCTCAGTACTGGGCTTCCTCTCAGTACTGAGCTTCCCCTCAGTCCTGAGCTTTCCCTCAGTCCAGAGCTTTCCCTCAGTCCAGAGCTTTCCCTCAGTCCAGAGCTTTCCCTCAGTCCCAAGCTTTCCCTCAGTCCCGAGCTTCCCTTCAGTCCCGAGCCTCTTCAACCTCAGGAGGCTGAAGAAATTTGGCTTGTCACCAAAAGCACTCACAAACTTCTACACATGCACAATCGAGAGCATCCTGGTGGGCTGTATCACCGCCTGGTACGGCAACTGCTCCGCCCACAACCGTAAGGCTCTCCAGAGGGCAATGAGGTCTGCACAACGCATCACCGGGGGCAAACTACCTGCCCTCCAGGACACCTACACCACCCGATGTCACAGGAAGGCCATAAAGATCATCAAGGACAACAACCACCCGAGCCACTGCCTGTTCACCCCGCTATCATCCAGAAGGCGAGGTCAGTACAGGTGCATCAAAGCTGGGACCGAGAGACTGAAAAACAGTTTCTATCTCAAGGCCATCAGACTGGTAAACAGCCACCACTAATATTGAGTGGCTGCTGCCAACACACTGACTCAACTCCAGCCACTTTAATAATGAGAATTGATGGGAAATGATGTAAAATATATCACTAGCCGCTACCTAATATAATGTTTGCATACCCTACATTATTCATCTCATATGTATACGTATATACTGTACTCTATATCTATATCATCTACTGCATCTTTATGTAATACATGTATCACTAGCCACTTTAACTATGCCACTTTGTTTACATACTCATCTCATATGTATATACTGTACTCAATACCATCTACTGTATCTTGCCTATGCCGCTCTGTACCATCACTCATTCATATATCTTTATGTACATATTCTTTATCCCCTTACACTTGTGTCTATAAGGTAGTAGTTTTGGAATTGTTAGCTAGATTACTTGTTGGTTATTACTGCATTGTCGGAACTAGAAGCAGAAGCATTTCGCTACACTCGCATTAACATCTGCTAACCATGTGTATGTGACAAATAACATTTGATTTGAAATAAAAACCAGAAAATGATGCTATCTGGTTTGCTCAATTTAAGGAATTTGAAATGATTTATACTTTTACTTTTGATGCTTAAGTATATTTAAAACCGAATACTTTTAGACTTTTACACAAGCAGTATTTTACTTGGTGGATTTAACTTTTACTTGAGTCATTTTATATTAAAGGGACATAAAAAATAAATAAAAACTTCACATTCATCATCTCCAGCACCACCCCAACATCAACATATATGAAAGTGGTGCGTTTCTATGTTTTGTAGTAAAAAAGCTAGAGGAAGATAAGTGTTTCCAACGACATCATCAACCAATTAGTAGACAATGCCTATTCAATGCATCATTTGTTAAAATCACATGATGCACACTGATGATGTCATTGGAAACAGGTATCTTCCTCTATCTTTTTGTTGATGTTGGGGTGGTGCTGGAAATGATGAATACCCTTTACGATATCTTTACTTTTACTCAAGTATGACAATTGGTTACTTTTTCCACCACCGCGCGTGCACACACACACACACACACACACACATCAGTGGTTTCATTATCATCACAGTTTGACCGTGTGTAATGGATGGGTACAGACCTGTTGTGTCTCAGGGACAGATTACAGGGTATCTAAGGGACCCGCATTTACTACTGTTGAGGTCTCACTTAAACCCTCCTATTGTGTGTGTGTGTGTGTGTGTGTGTGTGCGTGCTTTCGTGCGTGTGCCCATTTGTTACACACAGTTACAGAAATGGCCTAAACAACTACATGTACAGAATTCAAAACCACAGATGTGAAAGGACTATATAGATTGAAAGGCCAGAAACACAGATGTCTGTCTGAAAACTAGATACTGTTGATATACTAGCCAAACATATACAGTTGAAGTTGGAAGTTTACATACACAAATTTCTTGTTAACAGACTATAGTTTTGGCAAGTCGGTTAGGACATCTACTTTGTGCATGACACAAGTAATGTTTCCAACAATTGTTTACAGACAGATTATTTCACTTATTACTCATTGTATCACAAATCCAGTGGGTCAGAAGTTTACATACACTAAGTTGACTGTGCCTTTAAACAGTTTGAAAAATTCCAGAAAATTCTGTCATGGCTTTAGAAGCTTCTGATAGGCTAATTGACATAATTTGATTCAATTGGAGGTGTACCTGTGGATGTATTTCAAGGCATACCTTCAAACTCAGTGCCTCTTTGCTTGACATCATGGGAAAATCAAATGAAATCAGCCAAGACCTCAGAAACAAATGGTAGACCTCTACATGTCTGGTTCATCCTTGGGATCAATTTCTAAACACCTGAAGGTACCACGTTCATCTGTACAAACAATAGTACGCAAGTATAAACCCCATGGGACCACACAGCCGTCATATCGCTCAGGAAGGAGACGCGTTCTGTCTCCTAGAGATGAACGTACTTTGGTGCGAAAAGTGCAAATCAATCCCAGAACAACAGCAAAGGACCTTGTGAAGATGCTGGAGGAAGCAGGTACAAAAGTATATATATCCACATTAAAATGAGTCCTATATCGATATAACCTGAAAGGCCGCTCAGCAAGGAAGAAACCACTGCTCCTTTACCGCCATAAGAAAGCCAGACTACGGTTTGCAACTGCACATGGGGACAAAGATCATACTTTATGGAGAAATATCCTCTGGTCTGATGAAACAAAAATGGATGTTTGGCCATACTGACCATCGTTATGTTTGGAGGATAAAGGGGAGGCTTGCAAGCTGAAGAACACCATCCCAACCGTGAAGCACGGGGGTGGCAGCATCATGTTGTGGGGTTGCTTTCCTGCAGGAGGAACTGGTCCACTTCACAAAATAGATGGCATCATGAAGTAGGAAAATTACGTGGATATATTGAAGCAACATCTCAAGACATCAGTCAGGAAGTTAATGCTTGGTCGCAAATGGGTCTTCCAAATGGACAATGACCCCAATCATACTTCCAAAGTTGTGTCAAAATGGCTTAAGGACAACAAGTCAAGGTATTGGAGTGGCCATCACAAAGCCCTGACCTCAATCCTATAGAAAATGTGTGGGCAGAACTGAAAAAGCATGTGTGAGCAAGGAGGCCTACAAACCTGACTCAGTTACACCAGCTCTGTCAGGAGGAATGGGCCAAAATTCACCCAACTTATTGTGGGAAGCTTGTGGAAGGCTACCCAAAATGTTTGACCCAAGTTAAACAATTTAAAGACATGCTACCAAATACTAATTGAGTGTATGTAAACTTCTGACCCACTGGGAATGTGATGAAAGAAATAAAGCTGAAATAAATAATTCTCTCTAAATAAATAATGTATTGACTGTATGAATGATGCAGAATGGAGACGTACCTACCATAAAACCAACAGCCAAAAGAAAGTAACACTAGATGTAGCTCTGGCCAAAATCACAGATCTGTTAAAACTAGATACTGATGTTTTGCCATCATAGTAAAGGCTGAAAGTACAGATCTGAGAATACTGCAGCCCTGGCAACGAACATACATATGTAAAAAGATGATTGGATGCTGGAGCATTTCCAGATGGAACAATTGTGTAGCTCTGGACCCTGGACTGTGTATAGGGAGAGAGAGAGAGACATCTGATGCAGTGTGACCTATAACATCCAGATCGGATGGGAATGAAAAGGAGATGCGTAACACACACACACAGCATCGGCAAGAACAAAACATGTTCCTCTCATCTAAGAGTCATAAATCAATGATCAATCCAAACAAATAATCAATTAACCATGGATCAATAATTAATGACCTGTCCATCACCCAGCTCAGTCCTTTATACCCTGGCCAGAGAATCAGTCAACAGATTCCTCTCTCTCGCTCTATCTATCTGCATTTCTGTTCCATTCTCCTTTATTTTATAATCGTTCATCAAACATTCTTTCTTCCTCCTCTTTCCCTCCATCTATAGGATTATTGTACTGAGTGAACTATAGCGTCTTACATAAGGCCTTTCTAGTTGAACAGAGTCACAGACATATAGCAGCTACACAGAGAGGACATAAAGGACAGTTCCAGACAGACGAAGAACAGTACAACTGCTACAGTCAGATCCCAAAGAGAGATGGAGGGAGCAGATGGGTAGATGACGGAAGGACTATCTGCACTGACCCTTTTGACTCATCATGTAATGAATTTCCTCCTCTTCTTCCGAAGAGGAGAGGCGAAACGGATCAGAGGACCAATACGCGGCGTGGTAATTGTCCATGGTTCTTTTTAATACGTTAAGGTACACATGAACAACTCACTACAAAAAAACAAGAAATGTGAAAACTCAAAACAGTCCTATCTGGTGCAAAGACAGAGACAGGAACAATCACCCACAAACACACAGTGAAACCCAGGCTACCTAAGTATGATTCTCAATCAGAGACAACCAATGACACCTGCCTCTGATTGAGAACCATACTAGGCCGAAACATAGAAATTCCCAAAACCTAGAAAAACAAACATAGACTGCCCACCCAACTCACGCCCTGACCATACTAACTAAATACAAAACACAGGAAATAAAGGTCAGAACGTGACACATCACATACGCTGCTGCTACTGTTTATATTCTATCATGTTGCCTAGTCACTTTACCCCTACCTACAGTATATGTATAGTACCAGTCAAACGTTTGGACACACATGCTCATTCAAGGGTTTTTCATTATTTTTTAAACTATTTTCTGCATTGTAGAATAATAGTGAAGACATCAACACTTGGAAATAACACATATGGAATCATGTAGTAACCAAAAAAGTGTTAAAGAAATCAAAATATATTTGAGATTTGAGATTCTTCAAAGTAGCCACCCTTTACCTTGATGAAAGCTTTGCACACTCTTGGCATTCTCTCAACCAGCTTCATGAGGTAGTCACTTGGAATGCATTTCAATTAACAGGTGTGCCTTATTAAAATATAATTAGTGGAATTTCTTTCCTTCTTAACGCATTTGAGACAATCAGTGTTTTGACAAGGTAGGGTTGGTATACAGAAGATAGCCCTATTTGGTAAAGTTCATATTATGGCAAGAACAGCTCAAAAAAGCAAATAAAAACGACAGTCCATTAATTTCAGACATGAACGTCAGTCAATCCTGAACATTTCAAGAACTTAAAAAAAAAAGTAAAGTACAGTCGCAAAAACCATCATGTGCTATGATGAAAGCACTGGCTCTCATGAGGACCGACACAGGAAAGAAAAGACCCAGAGTTAACTCTGCTGCAGTGGATAAATTCACTAGATTTACCAGTCTCAGAAATTGCAACCCAAATAAATGCTTCACAGAGTTCAATTAACAGATACATCACAGCATCAACTGTTCAGAGGAGACTGCCTGAATCAGGGCTTTATGGTTGAATTACTGCAAAGAAACCACTACAAAAGGACACCAATAAGAAGAGACTTGCTTGGGCCAAGAAACACGAGCAATGGACAATAGACCCGGTGGAAATCTGTCCTTTGGTCTGATGACTCCAAATTTGAGATTGTTGGTTCCAACTGCCGTGTCTTTGTGAGATGCAGAGTAGGTGAATGGATGGTCTCTATGTGCGTGGTTCCCACCGTGAAGCATGGATGAGGTGTGATGGTGTGGGCTGCTTTGATGGTGACACTGTCAGTGATTTATTTAGATTTTAAGGCACACTTACAGTAACCAGCATGGCTACCACAGCATTGTGTAGCGATACGCCATCTAATCTGGTTTGCGCTTAGTGGGACTATCATTTGTTTTTCAACAGGACAATGACCCAAAACACCCCTCCAGTCTGTGTAAGGGCTGTGTGATGGAGTGCTGCATCACATGACCTGGCCTCCACAATCACCCGACCTCAACCCAATTGAGATGGTTTGGGATGAGTTGGACCGCAGAGTGAAGGAAAAGCAGCCAACAAGTGCTCAGCATATGTGGGAACCCCTTCGAGACTGTTGGAAACACATTCCTCATGAAGCTGGTTGAGAGAATGCCAAGAGTGTGCAAAGCTGTCATCAAGGCAAAGGCAGGCTACTTTGAAGAATCTTAAATATAAAATATATTTTGATTCGTTTAACACTTTTTTGGTTACTACATGATTCCACATGTGTAATTTCATAGTTTTGATGTCTTCACTATTATTCTACAATGTAGAAAATAGCAAAAATAAAGAAAAACCCTTGAATGAGTAGGTGTGTCCAAACTTTTGACAGGTACTGTATGTCATAAATTGCTATAACTGTTCCTGCATACTGCTGTGTAAACTCACCATGAGAAAAAAAAAGTTGTTTTGAATACAAGCCATGTGTATTTATTTACTATCTTGAGAGACTTTGACTGGTACTGCACCTCTCCACCTCAATTACCTCGTAGCCCTGCACATCGACTCGGTACTGATACCCCGTGCACAGTTGAAATCGGAAGTTTACATACACTTGGGTTGTAGTCATTAAAACTTGTTTTTCAACCACTCCTCAAATTTCTTGTTAAAAACGTCTTAGGGCTGAGATCCCGCTAACGGGATCGATATGACAACAGCCAGTGAATGTGCAGGGCGCCAAATTCAAAACAATAGAAATCCCAAAATTAAACTTTCTCAAACATAGAAGTATTTCACACCATTTTAAAGATACACTTCTTGTTAATCCCACCACAGTGTCCGATTTCAAATAGGCTTTACAGGGAAAGCACCACAAACAATTATGTTAGGTCAGAGCCAAGTCACAGAAAAACACAGCCATTTTTCCAGCCAAAAAGAGGAGTCACAAAAATCAGAAATAGAGATAGAATTAATCACTTGCTGATCTTCATCAAATGACACTCATAGGACTTCATGTTACACAATACATGTATGTTTTGTTCGATGAAGTTCATATTTATATCAAAATATTTCAGTATACATTGGCGCGGTATGTTCAACAGTTCCAAAAACATCTGGTGATTTTGCAGAGAGCAACATGAATTTACAGAAATTCTCATAATAAATGTTGATGAAAATACAAGTGTTATGCATGGTATTTTAGATACACTTCTCCTTAATGCAACCGCTGTGCCAGATTTCAAAAAAGCTTTACGGAAAAAGCAAACCATGCAATAATCTGAGTACAGCGCTCAGAAACCAAACAAGCCAAAAAGATATCCGCCATATTGTGCAGTTAACAGAAGTCAGAAATAACATAAAAAATATTCACTTACATTTGATGATCTTCATCAGAATGCACTCCCAGGAATCCCAGTTCAACAATAAATGTTTGTTTTGTTCGATGATGTCCATCATTCATGTCCAAATAGCTACTTTTGTTAGCACGTTTTGTAAACAAATCCAAAGTCACAAAGAGCATTCACTAGGAGCAGATGAAATGTCAAAAAGTTCCGTTACAGTCCGTAGAAACATGTCAAACGATGTATAGAATCAATCTTTAGGATGTTATTATCATAAATCTTCAATAATGTTCCAACCAGAGAATTCCTTTGTCTGTAGAAAAGCAATGGAACGCGAGCTAACTCTCACATGAACGAGCGTCACGAGCTTGTGGCACTCTGCCAGACCACTGACTCAAAGAGCCCTTATCAGCCCCTCCTTTACAGTAGAAGCCTCAAACAAGTTTTCAAAGACTGTTGACAACTAGTGGAAGCCTTAGGAAGTTCAACATGACCAATATCCCACTGTATCTTCAATAGGGAATGAGTTGAAAAACGACCAACCTCAGATTTCCCACTTCCTGGTTGGATTTTGTCTCAGGTTTTTGCCTGCCGTATGAGTTCTGTTATACTCACAGACATCATTCACAGTTTTAGAATCTTCAGAGTGTTTTCTATCCAAATATACTAATACTATGCATATATTAGCAACTGGGACTGAGTAGCAGATAGTTTACTCTGGGCACCTTATTCATCCAAGCTACTCAATACTGCTCCCAGCCATAAGATGTTTTAACAAACTATAGTTTTGGCAATTCAGTTAGGACATCTACTTTGTGCATGATACACACACATTTTTCGTGTAATTCATTGTATCACAATTCCAGTGGGTCAGAAGTTTACATACACTAAGTTGACTGTGCCTTTAAACAGCTTGGAAATTCCAGAAAATGTTGTCATGGCTTTAGAAGATTCTGATAGGCTAATTGACATCATTTGAGTCAATTGGAGGTGTACCTGTGGATGTATTTCAAGGCATACCTTCAAACTCAGTGCCTCTTTGCTTGACATCATGGGAAAATCAAATGAAAACAGCCAAGACCTCAGAAAAAAATAATAGACCTCCACATGTCTGGTTCATCCTTGGGAGCAATTTCCAAATGCCTGAAGGTACCACGTTCATCTGTACAAACAATAGTACGCAAGTATAAACCCCATGGGACCACACAGCCATCATATAGCTCAGGAAGGAGACCCGTTCTGTCTCCTAGAGATGAACATACTTTGGTGCGAAAAGTGCAAATCAATCCCAGAACAACAGCAAAGGACCTTGTGAAGATGCTGGAGGAAACAGGTACAAAAGTATCTATATCCACAGTAAAATGAGTCCTATATCGATATAACCTGAAAGTCCGCTCAGCAAGGAAGAAACCACTGCTCCTTTACCGCCATAAGAAAGCCAGACTACGGTTTGCAACTGCACATGGGGACAAAGATCATACTTTATGGAGAAATATCCTCTGGTCTGATGAAACAAAAATGGATGTTTGGCCATACTGACCATCGTTATGTTTGGAGGATAAAGGGGGAGGCTTGCAAGCTGAAGAACACCATCCCAACCATGAAGCACGGGGGTGGCAGCAACATGTCGTGGGTGTGCTTTCCTGCAGGAGGGACTAGTGCACTTCACAAAATAGGTGGCATCATGAAAAAAGAAAATGATGTGGATATATTGAAGCAATATCTCAAGACATCAGTCAGGAAATTAATGCTTGGTCGCAAATGGGTCTTCCAAATGGACAATGACCCCAAGCATACTTCCAAAGTTGTGGCAAAATGGCTTAAGGACAACAAAGTCAAGGTATTGGGGTGGCCATCACAAAGCCCTGACCTCAATCCTATAGAAAATTTGTGGGCAGAACTGAAAAGGCATGTGTGAGCAAGGAGGCCTACAAACCTGACTCAGTTACACCAGCTCTGTCAGGAGGAATGGGCCAAAATTCACCCAACTTATTGTGGGAAGCTTGTGGAAGGCTACCCAAAATGTTTGACCCAAGTTAAACAATTTAAAGGCCGTGCTACCAAATACTAATTGAGTGTATGTAAACTTCTGACCCACTGGGAATGTGATGAAAGAAATAAAAGCTGAAATAAATCATTCTCTCTACTATTATTCTGCCATTTCACATTCTTAAAATATAGTGGTCATCCTAACTGACCTAAGACAGGGACTTCTAACTAGGATTAAATGTCAGGGATTGTGAAAAACTGAGTTTAAATGTATTTGGCTAACTGTATATAGCCAAGTTACCATTTTTCATTGTGTATTTTTTATATCATTTTGAAAAATTTCTCTCTATTTTCCATTGTTGGGAACGGCACGTAAGTAAGCATTTCAGCGTTAGTCTACACCTGTTTACACCTGTACACAAATACCCGTGTGTTCTCTCTTTTGACTCATAATTTACTGTTTTGATTCTGCTGCTCTGCTCTTTCTGTGCTCTTTAGGGCTTTGAAATATGTGTGTGTTGGGGGGAGGACACTTCTGCAGCTGCAACTAATGCTCTGAATTTAGAGATTTCCCCTCACTCTGCTTTAAGAAAACATCGCAAACTAAGTAGAGAGAGAGATAGAGAGAAAGATGTTCGTGTATCCACTTCTTTAAACACCCACACAGACTGTCCCCCAAGGCTAGCCACAGCCACTTTCCTTTTTTATCCTCCTCTCTCTCTCTCTCTCTCTCTCTCTCTCTCTCTCTCTCTCTCTCTCTCTCTCTCTCTCTCTCTCCCCCTCTCTCTCTCCCTCTCTCTCTCTCTCTCTCTCTCTCTCTCTCTCTCTCTCTCTCTCTCTCTCTCTCTCTCTCCCTCTCTCTCTCTCTCTCTCTCTCTCTCTCTCTCTCTCTCTCTCTCTCTCTCTCCTCTTTCTTTAACTCCATTCTAATCTCCCTCCCTCCATTTCCATCCTCACCCTTCTCTCCTTTTCTCCTGCTCCCCTCATTTTCTCTTATTTCACTCTTTCCCTCTTTTTCACCATCATGTCTTTCAGTTCATCCCACTGTACAACAAGATCATAATTTAACTCTCTGCTTCTCAGACTGACTGGTCTCTATCTGACCCTCCCTCTACTCACATCCGCTCATATACTCTAACCCCTACACCTCGCCACAGGCTGGCTTACACTATTGCCTTTCTACCCCCATCCCCTCATCCGCTCTCTCTCTCCCTCTCTCTCTCTCTCTCCCTCTCTCAATTCTCCCTCTCTCTCTTGCTCTCTCCCCCATCTGCCTCTCTGTTCAATTCTTCTGTATTTTATTATTGTTAATCAAACATGATATTTGTCTCCTCTTTTCCACCATCTATTAATGCAGGGCACTCCAATCCTGTTTCTGGAGACCTACCCTCCTGTAGGTTTTCACTTTAACCCCAGTTGTAACTGACATGGTTCAGTTTATCAACCAGCTAATTATTGAATTCAGGTGCTCTGGATTAGGGTTGGCGTGAAAACCCACAGGACGGGAGCTCTCCAGGAACAGGGTTGTAGAGTCCTGATCTATAGCATTATTGTACTGAGTGAACTATAGCGTCTTACATAAGGCCTTTCTAGTTGAACAGAGTCACAGACATATATCAGCTACACAGTGAGGACATAAAGGACAGTTCCAGAAAGACGAAGAACAGTACGACTGCCACAGTCAGATCCCAAAGAGAGATGGAGGGAGCGGATGGGTAGATGAAGGGAGGAACTGATGAATAAACGAGTGCCTGTTCGAAGCCCTTTCTACAGCTTCATGACTACGCACATGAATACCTGAACAGCAGTCTCTCTCTCTCTGAAGCCACACACAGCAAGTCCCTGGGACATGTCTTATATTCTTCTCTTTGATCAGATATCATACTCATCTCTCTCTCCTTTCTCTTTCCCTCTCTTTGTATACTTTTGACCTCATACAAAAGACTACGCAAAGCACAGGACAAGACAGAAGTTCCTAGAAGACCATCATACCGTCACACACACAGAGGCATACACACACGCACGCACGCACGCACGCACGCACGCACGCACGCACGCACACACACACACACACACACACACACACACACACACACACACACACACACACACACACACACACACACACACACACACACACACACTACCATTTAAACAACTGTGTGCTCTCTCCTGTGACTCAATGTACTGTTTTGATCAGCTGCTCGGCTCTTTCTGTGCTCTTTAGGGCTTTGTATGATGTGTGTGTTGGGGGGAGGGTACCTCAGCAGCTGCAATTAATGCTCTGAATTAGAGATTTTCTCTCTCTCTGCTTTAAGAAAACATCACAAACCAATTAAAGAGAGAGAGAAAGGGCGATGTTCGTGTATCCGCTTCTTTAAACTCCCACACAGCCTGTGTCCCCAAGGGTAGCCATAGCCACTTTCCCTCTTTATCCCTATTCTCTCTCTCCCTCCCTTTTCACTCCCTCCCTCCTCACCCCCTCTGCTTCGCTTCCATCCTCACCCCTTCTCCTCTTTTCTCCTGCTTCTCCCCTCATTTGATATTATTTCACTCTTTCCCTCTCTTTCACCATCCAGTCTTTCAGCTCATCCCTCTGTACAATAATATAAAGTTTAACTCTCTCCTCCTTTTTTTGACTGGTCTCTCTCTACATACATCGCCTCATACACTCTATCTCCTACACTTCTCCACAGGCTGGCTCAACTAACACCTTTATACCTCCATCCCTTCATCCTCTCTATCTCCCTCTCTCTCACCCTGTTTTTCTTGTTCCTTACGTCTCTCCACTTTATGCCTCTCCAGCATCAAACATCCTCATTTGACAGGAAAGTAACACGATTATGTGGAAAATATTTCAATGCACGCACACAGGCAGGAACGCACGCACGCACGCACTCACACACACACACACACACACACACACACACACACACACACACACACACACACACACACACACACACACACACACACACACACACACACACACACACACACACACACACACACACACACACACACACGCATGCACATGCATACACACACGTTCTCACACTCCTGTTCTCTTTTCTCTGTGTCTGTAGTTGTGTATTAGTATGTATAGTGTGGAGTATAAGGTGAAGGGGTGATGTTTCTTAATAGGCCCACATTTGTTCTGTCACATCAACACCCACATACAGCTTGAAGAGAGAGAGGGAGGGAGGGGGAGAGGAGAGGGAGAACGAGAGAGAGGGGGAGAGGGGAGAGAGAGAGAAGGAGAGGGGAGAGAGAGAGAGAGGGAGATGGGAGAGAGAGAGAGGGGGGGGTGAGATCTTTGAGTGTGTCTCAGGAGGGAAAGGTCCAGCAATTCTCCGTCTCCCCTTCGACTCTATCTCTTTTCCCTACCTTTCTCTCCCTCTCTCTCCTTCTCTCTCCTTCTCTCTCCCTCCCGCTCTTCTCCCTCTTTCTTTCTGTGATGAACTAACTGTAAAGAATCAGATTTCAAAGTGAAGGGATGATTGTATGGAAGGAAAGGTAGTCATGAGGCAACGGTAGTCATGAGGTAAGCTTTTGTGTGTGTCTAAGGTGAGATGAAAGGAGCTGAGATGGATTAGCTGTGTAGGGGATGTTAAGCGGTGTATGAGTGTGTGTGTTTGTGTGTAGAGGTGTCTTTTTAACCCTGCAGGAAGAGGAAAAGAGAGGAAGTGAGGCGTTTAGCTATGAAGTGGGGCACTTTTAATCACAGGGTGCGGAATCCTACATGACCTGCTATAGTATCCATTATTGATGCCTGCCGCAGCCAGACTGATGAATCATTCAGCCACTAGTTAGGCCTGGGAATTCTCCTCTAAGGACGACGACACTCATCTACATAAATCACACTCTTCTGTTACACACACGCACACACACACACATTCTCCATTACCTGAGAAGTAAGTTAACTTGAGCAGCTAAACTGAAGTGAACTTAAAACAGGCATACTGTGGGTCTTTGCTATTTTTAGGGGGTTAAGGTTAGAATTAGTGTTAGGGTTAGAATTAGGGTTAGGAGCAAAGGTTAGGGTTAAGGTCAGGTTTTTGGGTTAAGGTTAGGGTTAGGGCTAGGGTTAAGTTTAGGGTTAGGGTAAGAAAATGGGTTTGGGAAAATAGGATGTTGAATGGGACTGAATTGTGTGTCCCCTCAAGGTTAGCTGTGCAATACTCTCTCTCTCTCTCTCTCTCTCTCTCTCTCTCTCTCTCTCTCTCTCTCTCTCTCTCTCTCTCTCTCTCTCTCTCTCTCTCTCTCTCTCTCTCTGTGTGTGTGTGTGTGTGTGTGTGTGTGTGTGTGTGTGTGTGTGTGTGTGTGTGTGTGTGTGTGTGTGTGTGTGTGTGTGTGCGTGCGTGCGTGCGTGCGTGCGTGCGTGCGTGCGTGCGTGCGTGCGTGCGTGCGTGTGTGTGTGTGAGAGTGTGAATGAGAGAGCGAGGATCAGTGCACAGACGGAGCCTGTAAAAGCATTAAGCCACATTGATTACCTGTTGTATTAGACAGTTACACACACTGCATAATCACACACAGACACAGACACCTACACACACAGAAGCTTCCTACTTCTACAACAGTGAATGGGCACTAATAAGGTTTGAGTAACAGAGACTTTTGTCTTTGTGTATTTTTTTCATGCGCATCTGAAGCCTCTGTTTTGGATTTTCCTAAACTATTTGACAGTGTTCTCTTCTCAGTAAACTTCTAATACAGCACAGATTCAGTACGCCATGGACTGACTAGAAAATCAATGTGTTACAAAGCAGAGACGTAGACAGAGAGAGAAATAGTGAGTCATAGAAAGGAGAAATAGCAAACTATGTTGATGCTACTTGCTCCTGGCCTCTGGGTTTGGAGACAATGGAGGACTGTGAAATGTTTAACGGGATACTTTTGGAGTTTGGCAACGAGGCCCTTTATCTACTTCCCAAGAGTCAGATGGGAAATGTATAAATGCTCAAAATACACACACACGACACACACACCGCCTCCATACTTTTCATCTTTGGAGGGTTTCCCTTCCTCTCCTCCCTCCGTTCTTCTCTATTTAATGAGTAATCCAACACCGCAGGACATGGATATACCTCACAGCCAGAGAAGACACACATACACACATTCACAACATGGGCAATGGGCCTGCATACAAAATAACAACACAACCCAGAGGCTCTTTGCAGGAGTGTGGGAAATACAGAGCTGTGTCCAAACTCTCCATTGTTAATATGCCCCATATCGTCGGTTTATCTCTATTGTCTATCTCTGCTTTTACTTGCCTACAGTATCTCTACTGTCTATCTCTACTATTCATCTCTACTGTCTATCTCTACTGTTCATCTCTACTGTTCATCTCTACTGTCCATCTCTACTGTCCATCTTTCCTGTTCATCTCTACTGTCCATCTCTACTGTTCATCTCTACTGTTCATCTCTACCGCCTATCTCTACTGTCCATCTCTACTGTCCATCTCGACTGTTCATCTCTATTGTCCATCTCTACTGTCTCCATCTCTACTGTCTATCTTTCCTGTTCATCTCTACTGTCTGTCTCTACTGTTCATCTCTACTGTCCATCTCGACTGTTCATCTCTATTGTCCATCTCTACTGTCTATCTTTCCTGTTCATCTCTACTGTCCATCTTTCCTGTTCATCTCTACTGTTCATCTCTACTGTCTATCTCTACTGTCCATCTCTACTTTTCATCTCTACTCTTCATCTCTACTGTTCATCTCTACTGTCCATCTCTACTGCCTATCTCTACTGTCCATCTTTACTGTTCCTCTCTACTGTCTATCTCTACTGTTCATCTCTACTGTTCATCTCTACTGTCTATCTCTACTGTCTACCTCTTCTGTCCATTTCTACTGTCCATCTCTACTTTCCATCTCTATTGTCCATCTCTACTGTTCATCTCTACTGTTCATCTCTACTGTTCATATCTAATGTCTATCTCTACTGTTCATCTCTACTGTCCATCTCTACTGCCTATCTCTACTGTCTATCTCTACTGTTCATTTCTACTGTCCATCTCTACTTTCCATCTCTATTGTCCATCTCTACTGTTCATCTCTACTGTCTATCTCTACTGTCCATCTCTACTTTTCATCTCTACTGTTCATCTCTAATGTCTATCTCTAATGTCTATCTCTACTGTTCATCTCTACTGTTCATCTCTACTGTCCATCTCTACTTTTCATCTCTACTCTTCATCTCTACTGTCTATCTCTACTGTCCATCTCTACTGTCCATCTCTACTTTTCATCTCTACTCTTCATCTCTACTGTCTATCTCTACTGTTCATCTCTACTGTCTATCTCTACTGTTCATCCCTACTGTCTATCTCTACTGTCCATCTCTACTGTCCATCTCTATGTGTAATATCTATCTCTAATATACTGAACAAAATAAAAATGCAACATGTTTCATGAGGTGAAATTAAAGATCCCAGAAATTGTTCAGCTTATTTCTCTCAAATGTGTACACTAATGATTAGACTGATTTCCTTATATGAACTGTAACTCAGTAGAATTGTTGAAATTGTTGTATTTATATTTTTGTTCAGGAAATATCTATGTCAGACCTATGGCCCGTGTGTGTTTGTCTCTGAGTTGTTGGTATTGATGCACGGTGCTCTTTCAGAGTTTTCTCTGACCTGGTCTCATACATAAACATGGAAATACAAACGGTAATTAAATCAAAACACTTTGATTTAATATACACTACACACATACACACATGCGCGTGCACACACACGCACACACACACACACACACACAAACAAATGCACAAATACATACACACATAGGGCTACAGTAGTAAACACAAACATTTGCAGGTGTGTGTGCACACACCCAAAGCAAACCCAAACACGGCAGGTAGCCTAGTGGTTAGAGTGTTGGACTAGTAACTGGAAGGTTGCAAGATCAAATACCCTAACTGACAAGGTAAACATCTGTCATTCTCCCCCTGAACAAGGCAGTTAACCCACTGTTCCTCGGCCGTCATTGAAAATAAGAATTTGTTCTTAACTGACTTGCCTGGTTAAATTAAAACAGAGGATGGTCCAACCACTGATCAGTTGACCTGCTAAAAAATGTATGGGGCAGAGAAATGCAATATGGAGTGAGAGATGAGAGAACAGCTAGTGGCCAGAGAAAGAAAGAAAGAAAATTGGGAAAATAAAAAGTTGAGCTGGGGAAAAGGATGGAAAGGGGGAATGTACAAAGGAAACAAAGGGAGGTGAAAGAAGAATGTGGTGTGTGAAGCTGAAAGGTATTTTCTTCTTGGAGGAAAGGGCAGGTTGAAGTTTATTGTCATGAGTCTTGTCCTGGATAGGTCAACTGCAAAGTCAAACTTGGCTTTTAGGTCTTAATTGAAGGTTAAAGTTAAGCATTAGGGTTAGCAGTGTGGTTAAGGTAAGGTTTAGGTTTAAAATCAGATTTTATGACTTTGTGGCTGTGCTAGTGAGTAAGTAACAACACAACACAAAACATGTTTTCAGAGATGAACCACGGAAAAGCTCCCATATGAGAGAAACCTTGAAGAATGTTTTAACTTCTATCTATACACCAATTATGTTCTTTCCATATTGATTTGTGGTTGTGAGTGCATTTTCTTAAAGGGAAATTTCACTGTTGCTCTATTTCACTATATATGTCCATTAATATGTTATTAACATATCACATGTGTGAGTAAAAAAAAAAAAGATCCTCATTACACACCAATACAAGTGTTTCTGCATCTCACCGGTAAAAATGGCCAGCTACATTTCCTCGTTGTAAGTAAACCACAATGTCCAGAATTCAAAGCTATTTGGAGGTGTATCCAGTTGACGTGAGAAATATCAACATTTCTGTGTTTGTAGCCAGCACTTTCAGCCAGAGCATTTCGAAACGGTACTGAAGTCTCAACTGATGGGGTTGCAATGTTGTTGAGCATTGAAAAGTGATGATATTCCATTGATTTTCCCTTTCACTTCAAAGAGGAAGGCATCCGATCAGCCAAGATCAGCACAGCAGAAAATAAGTTGAGCTGAGGTAACGTAGCTAACTTTACCTAGCTAACTAGCTAGATAGCTAGTGAACTACATGTTTATCAAACCAAAATATAGCTAGCTAGCATTCATAATATGCTGGCTAGACATTTCAAAACATAACAATGTAATTAGCCAGATGCTATCTGCCGATGTGATTTGTAACTTTGCAAGCTAACGTTAGCTTCGTTAGGTTATGTTAGCTAACCATTAGCTAGCTAGCTAAATAACTATCACAGGGGCCAACATGGCTGTCTGTTCTATTTAGAGTCCGATCCCATCAACATCTGCAGTGGCATCAAAATCAAGCTCAGCACCAGGGGCCGGATTTACAACACATTACTTATGGAAAAAAAAACAAGTTTCTTCAGTAAAAAAATAGGAAGTTCATAAGATAGTTCATTAATGCAATTCTTCAAAATGTTCTTAGGAATTGGTAGTTTTCTTAGGAACTTCGTAAATATCTTTCTTAAGAACTTCGTAAATATCTTATGTGGCATTGACATTAGTGATGTGCTTGAAACCAATAAATAAGCCTATGTGACAAGGATGATTGGATTTGGTTATTTCGTTATTTTTTACACATTATAGCCATCAGACTAGCTATATCAAAATAAAAAATGGATAACCAAGAAAAGAGATTGAAGTGATGGTGGAGGAAATAGCAGCCAGGAAAAGGTTGCTGTTGGGGAGAATTGATAACTGCGGGTCCCTGCAGAGACCGAAGAGAATGGATGGGCGAGAGTGGCCGAGTCTGTCTCTGCCGTCGCGGGTATGGCAAGGGTCAGTGACGCCGTAAAGAAGAAGTGGTCCGACATCAAGTCGACTGCGAAGAAGAAGGGAGCTGAGAGACCATTCATGTGGACCAGCTGAAGGAGAAGGAGTCATCCATCATAGAGATGGTGATAGAGGGACTGCACGACCGGTAAGTTAGTTAGCTACATTAGCTAGCTAACATGTAAAGACATTATAGCCAAAATAGCTAACAATGTTAAAGTTAGCTAAATTAGCCAAGTTCTTCTTTGCAAATTGATGAGATAGCGTTAGCTATTTAACACTTCTAGAATATTGTAATATATTGTTAATTAATAGCTAGCTAAATAATGCGTGTTTAATTTGTGTTCTTGCTGTATTTAAATATCCGGTAGCCAACTGTGTCTGTGGCGCAAGAAAACGTTAATGGTTACAAAAGTATCCATTCGTCTCAAGAGAAAGGTTTAGCTGTCCTCAAGTTAAGTACATTTCCAAGAAGAAATCCTAAAGCATTATTTTCAATTTCTTCTTAACTTTTTTCTTAGGAAGAAACTTAGGAAAAACCTTAAAGTCACGCCCTGGCCATAGAGAGGCTTTTATTCCCTATGTTGGTTAGGCCAGGGTGTGACGAGGGTGGGCATTCTAGTTTCTTTATTTCTATGTTTTATGTTTCTATGTTTTGGCCGGGTATGGTTCTCAATCAGGGACAGATGTGTATCGTTGTCTCTGATTGGCAATCATACTTAGGCAGCCTGTTTTTCCACCTTAGTTGTGGGTAGTTGACTTTGTTAGTGGCCTGTATAGCCCTAGTAAGCTTCACGGTCGTTTTGTTGGCGACATATAAAATAAAGAAATATGTACGCTCACCACGCTGCACCTTGGTCTGGTCATTTCCACCCTGACGACGCTCGTGACACTTAAGAACATTTCCAATAACTTTATTGAGGAATAGCAACTTTACTTAACTTTCGTTTTAAGTCTATAGGGAAGGACAAAATCTGTGAATCTGTGAATCCAGCCCCAGGAATCTTCTAAAATCTATTAAATCTTTCCATGACTCCATGATGAGCAAATAAACCAACTGGAGCTAGGCACAAACATGGTCCATGTCTTGTTGACATCGTTGGTGTGTTTACAAGTTGACTACAACTTCTCTGTATTATGGAGGCATAGTTGATTATTCATGCAAGGCTTGAAGTCTAAATTGGAAAAAAATAGGTATTAGTAAAGAGGGGATGGTGTGGGTGACTGACTTGTGTCTGTTGGGGGTGGGTATTGTGTGAAGGTTAGTATGCATGATCTATTGACCTGAACGAGGTGGGTGGATATAGTATCTTGTTTGAGTGAACACGGTTCATTGTATGGTTACACATTGCCATAATCAGTCTTCATGTTTTACACATCTTCATGATCAGTCTTCATGCCTTTTTAAGAGACTTGCAGTAGAAACAGATCTTCTGCAAGAGGTCGAAGCAGTGGGTGGTTAAGAAAGTGTATGAGAGGGCACATGGCTGTGGAGTGCAGAAAGGAGCAGACGGTTGTCTACAAGGAGCCAGAGTCACAGCTCCACAAAACTATTCTGCCAACATCAACCACAGCAAGAAAGCCTGCTAAACCAGCTGCCAATACCCTACACAAGAAGAGGTTCACCAGCTGAAGAACATTCAGGAACCTGCCTGGAACATTCAACCAACACAACATCCATATTTAGTTTGACTGATTTTGTAATATAATATGTAAACGCCTAGTATGCTCACAACTGCATTGTGGTATAGATATTGCTAGCAGTGCCTTCGGAAATATTCAGAACCCTTGACTTTTTCCACATTTTGTTTACGTTACAGCCTTATTCTAAAATGGATTAAAGAAAACTGTCACGTTCTGTCCATCATTCATATGTGTTTTCCTTGTTTTAGTGTTGGTCAGAACGTGAGCTGGGTGGGCATTCTATGTTGTGTGTCTGGTTTGTCTATTTCTATGTTTGGCCTGATATGGTTCTCAATCAGAGGCAGGTGTTAGTCATTGTCTCTGATTGGGAACTATATTTAGGTAGCCTGTTTTGTGTTGGGTTTTGTGGGTGATTGTTCCTGTCTCTGTGTTTGCACCAGATAGGACTGTTTAGGTTTTCACTTTTCTTGTTTTGTATAGTCTGTTAATGTATAGTCGTCTTTATTAATAATAATAATAATAATATATGCCATTTAGCAGACGCTTTTATCCAAAGCGACTTACAGTCATGTGTGCATACATTCTACGTATGGGTGGTCCCGGGAATCGAACCCACTACCCTGGCGTTACAAGCGCCATGCTCTACCAACTGAGCTACAGAACCCATTAAAAACATGAATAACCACCACGCTGCATTTTGGTCTCTTTCACCAGAAGAAAACCCTTACAGAATCACCCACCAACCAAGGACCAAGCGGCGTGGTAAACAGAGGCAGCAGCAACAGCAGCAGCAGGAGAAGCGACAGGTGCAGCAGGAGCAACAGCAGCAGCAGTGGGAGAGGCTGCACTATTTGGATAAATGGACTTGGGAGGAGATCCTTGACGGAAAAGGACCCTGGGCAGAGCCAGGGGAATATTGCCGCCCCAAAGCCGAGCTGGAGGCCGCGAAAGCAGAGAGGCGGCATTATGAGGAGCTAGCACGGCAGAGCGGCTGGAAGCCCGAGAGGCACCCCCAAGCCCGAGAGGCACCCCCATTTCATGGGGGGGGGCACAGGGAGAGTGTGGCAGAGTCAGGAGTCAGACCTGAGCCAACTCCCCCTGTTTACCGTAAGGAGCCATGGATGGAATTGGAGCTGTCGGCGAAGCAGAGTGCTGAGTCTGAGAGTGTGGAGGATGTATTGGACAGAGTAGAAAGAAAGCTGTTGGTTTGGCATAGTATGCACGGCATACCAGTGCCAGCACCACGCATCAGGCCTACAGTGCGTCCCGCTTGTCCAGCGCTGCCGGAGCCTTCCTCCTCTCCAGCGCAGCCAGAGTCTCCCGCCTGTCCGGCGCTGTCAGAGCTACCGCCCCTCATGCCAGAGGCGCCAGAGCCCCTCATTCCAGAGGCACCAGTGCTCCTCAGTCCAGCGCTGCCAGAGCCTTTTTCTCCAGTCAGCCCCGCGCCGTCTGAGCTACCCGTCTGCCCTGCGCCGTCTGAGCTACCAGTCTGTCCAGCGCCGCCAGTGCCGCCAGTCTGCCCAGCGCCGTCTGAGCTACCAGTCTGCCCAGCGCCGCCAGTGCCGCCAGTCTGCCCAGCGCCGCCAGTGCCGCCAGTCTGCCCAGCGCCGTCTGAGCTACCCGTCTGCCCAGCGCCGTCTGAGCTACCAGTCTGCCCAGCGCCGCCAGTGCCACCAGTCTGCCCAGCGCCGCCAGCGCCGCCAGTCTGCCAGGATCCGCCAGTGCCGCCAGTCAGCCAGGATCCGCCAGTCTGCCAGGATCCACTAGTCTGCCAGGATCCGCCAGTCAGCCAGGATCCGCCAGAGCTGCCAGTCGGCCAGGATCTGCCAGTCGGCCAGGATCTGCCAGTCGGCCAGGATCTGCCAGTCGGCCAGGATCTGCCAGTCAGCCAGGATCCGCCAGTTGGCCAGGATCTGCCAGTCAGCCAGGATCAGTTAGATCCGCCATTCAGCCAGGATCCGCCAGTCAGCCAGGATCCACCAGTCAGCCAGGATCCGCCAGAAATGCCAGTCAGCCAGGATCTGCCAGTCAGCCAGGATCCGCCAGTCTGCCAGGATCCGCCAGTCTGCCAGGATCTGCCAGGATCTGCCAGTCGGCCAGGATCTGCCAGTCGGCCAGGATCTGCCAGTCGGCCAGGATCCGCCAGTCTGCCAGGATCAGTTAGATCCGCCATTCAGCCAGGATCCGCCAGTGTGCCAGGATCCGCCAGAACTGCCAGTCGGCCAGGATCCGCCAGTCGGCCAGGATCCGCCAGTCGGCCAGGATCCGCCAGTCGGCCAGGATCCGCCAGTCGGCCAGGATCCGCCAGTCGGCCAGGATCCGCCAGTCGGCCAGGATCCGCCAGTCTGCCAGGATCTGCCAGTCAGCCAGGATCAGTTAGATCCGCCATTCAGCCAGGATCCACCAGTCTGCCAGGATCCACCAGTCGGCCAGGATCTGCCAGTCGGCCAGGATCTGCCAGTCGGCCAGGATCTGCCAGTCAGCCAGGATCAGTTAGATCCGCCATTCAGCCAGGATCCGCCAGTCTGCCAGGATCCACCAGTCAGCCAGGATCTGCCAGAAGTGCCAGTCGGCCAGGATCTGCCAGTCGGCCAGGATCTGCCAGTCGGCCAGCATCTGCCAGTCGGCCAGGATCCGCCAGAACTGCCAGTCAGCCAGGATCTGCCAGTCAGCCAGGATCTGCCAGTCGGCCAGGATATGCCAGTCGGCCAGGATCTGCCAGTCAACCAGGATCAGTTAGATCCGCCATTCAGCCAGGATCCGCCAGTCTGCCAGGATCCACCAGTCAGCCAGGATCTGCCAGGATCTGCCAGTTGGCCAGGATCTGCCAGTCGGCCAGGATCTGCCAGTCGGCCAGGATCTGCCAGTCAGCCAGGATCCGCCAGGATCCGCCAGTCTGCCAGGATCTGCCAGGATCTGCCAGTCGGCCAGGATCTGCCAGTCGGCCAGGATCTGCCAGTCAGCCAGGAGCCGCCAGTCTGCCAGGATCAGTTAGATCCGCCATTCAGCCAGGATCCGCCAGTGTGCCAGGATCCGCCAGAACTGCCGGTCGGCCAGGATCTGCCAGTCGGCCAGGATCTGCCAGTCGGCCAGGATCCGCCAGTCTGCCAGGATCCGCCAGTCGGCCAGGATCCGCCAGTCGGCCAGGATCTGCCAGTCTGCCAGGATCTGCCAGTCAGCCAGGATCAGTTAGATCCCCCATTCAGCCAGGATCCGCCAGTCTGCCAGGATCCACCAGTCAGCCAGGATCTGCCAGAAGTGCCAGTCGGCCAGGATCTGCCAGTCGGCCAGGATCTGCCAGTCGGCCAGGATCTGCCAGTCAACCAGGATCAGATCCGCCATTCAGCCAGGATCCGCCATTCAGCCAGGATCCACCAGTCAGCCAGGATCTGCCAGAAGTGCCAGTCGGCCAGGATCTGCCAGTCGGCCAGGATCTGCCAGTCGGCCAGGATCTGCCAGTCAGCCAGGATCCGCCAGAACTGCCAGTCAGCCAGGATCTGCCAGTCATCCAGGATCCGCCAGAACTGCCAGTCGGCCAGGATCTGCCAGTCGGCCAGGATCTGCCAGTCGGCCAGGATCTGCCAGTCGGCCAGGATCCGCCAGTCGGCCAGGATCCGCCAGTCTGCCAGGATCTGCCAGTCAGCCAGGATCAGTTAGATCCGCCATTCAGCCAGGATCCGCCAGTCTGCCAGGATCCACCAGTCAGCCAGGATCTGCCAGAAGTGCCAGTCGGCCAGGATCTGCCAGTCGGCCAGGATCTGCCAGTCGGCCAGGATCTGCCAGTCGGCCAGGATCTGCCAGTCAGCCAGGATCTGCCAGTCAGCCAGGATCAGTTAGATCCGCCATTCAGCCAGGATCCGCCAGTCTGCCAGGATCCACCAGTCTGCCAGGATCCGCCAGAAGTGCCAGTCAGCCAGGATCTACCAGATCCGCTAGTCAGCCAGGATCCGCCAGTCAGCCAGGATCTGCCAGTCAGCCAGGATCAGTTAGATCCGCCATTCAGCCAGGATCCGCCAGTCTGCCAGGATCCACCAGTCTGTCAGGATCCGCCAGAAGTGCCAGTCAGCCAGGATCTGCCAGATCTGCTAGTCAGCCAGGATCCGCCAGTCAGCCAGGATCTGCCAGTCAGCCAGGATCTGCCGGAACCACCAGCCACCAACCAACCATCAACCTGCCTGAGCTTCCTCTCACTCCTGAGCTTCCTCTCACTCCTGAGCTTCCCCTCGGTTCCGAGCTTCCCCTCAGTCCCGAGCTTCCCCTCAGTCCTGAGCTACCTCAGTCCAGTGGGGCCCGTTGTTAGGTTTCCTAGGCCAAGGTTAGCGGCGAGGGTCGCCACTCAAGGGACACTAAGGAGGTGGACTAAGACAATTATGGAGTGGGGTCCACGTCCAGCGCCAGACAGACAGGGGGGTTCTGTCACGTTCTGTCCATCGTTGGTATGTGTTTTCCTTGTTTTAGTGTTGGTCAGGACGTGACCAAAAACATTCTCCTCAGCAATCTACACAGAAAACCCCATAATGACAAAGTGAAAACAGGTTTTTAGAGATTTTAGAAAATGTAATAAAAATAAAAAACAGAAATACCTTATTTACATAAGTATTCAGACACTTTTCTATGAGACTCAAAATTGAGCTCAGGTGCATCCTGTTTCCATTGATCGTCCTTGAGATGTTTCTACAACTTAATTGGAGTCCACCTGTGGTAAATTCAATTGATTGGACATGATTTGGAAAGGCACACACCAGTCTCTATAAGGTTCCCACAATTGACAGTGCATGTCAGAGCAAAAAACAAGCCATGAGGTCGAAAGAATAGTCTGTAGAACTCCGAGACAGGATTGTGTTGAGGCACAGATCTGGGGAAAGGTACCAAACATTTCTGCAGCATTGAAAGTCCCTAAGAACACAGTGACTTCCATCATTCTTAAAAAAAAACATTAAAAAAAAAAAATAACACTATAGTGAATAATTGTCTGAAACACCCTCATCACTCATAATTATGTAGGGAGACTGAAAAAACACCCCA